>NW_012113475.1:5335392-5356751 GCF_000951035.1 Colobus angolensis palliatus | reverse complement strand
AAAAAAAAAAAAAAAAAAAAATTTATGTGCAGAAAAAAAGAGATAAATGGAAAATTTAATCAAGGACAGAGGGAAAAGAAAGATTCAAACTTCTAAGAATAGTATCAAGAGGGTTAAATCCAAAGTGTAATGAGAATTGGGATAAAAGCAAAAGAATAAAAAGTCTTTTATAACCAGGTCTGCAGTAAAGAGAACAAAGAAGGATAAGCCTCAGTTTATGGCAGATGATGTTATGATGAAAAGAAACAGTAATTGGGTAAAGTTCCAATTTCTTTTTATTTTTTGTATATATTATCCATTCACAGTAGTAATCTTCTTCAACACAATAGTAGACCAAAATGGTTTCAAGGTACTAGAGAGATAGTGAGAGTGAATCTCACTACTGTAATAGAGTTGATATCTTAGGTTCAAACATATTTTGTTTAGAGATAAAGTCACAGAATCACTGTCAGTAATATTTCAGGAATTTGTATTAATTAGTATGGGTTCCATAAGCCATAAGATAGATAAATGTTGATTCATTTTTCAAACAGACAATAACTATAATGTATAGTTGAGTAAGTATGATATTCATGGCAAAAAATTAGGACAAATGATTAAGAAGATTACTTTAACATCTTAGAAACATAGATAGTAAAAATTAGTAGTCTTCCTGTATTTGATAAATATATGCTAAACTAATTTCTGATTTTCTTTTTTGATAAACGTACTAGGTTAGAAATTAATGAGAATTCTATAGAACCTTAGACAAACCTTCCTTAATAAACTTGTGGATTAACTTTTAAAAGTTAAAAGTAGGTTCCTAACTTATTGTACAAGTGTATCTTACAGATAATTTAATGAACTCATACAAGCTTGCAGGTATTTGTAGCAGTCAGAACAAACTATTTTGTCTTCTATTCTAGTCCACTCTTTTTATTAGGATTTGAGTTGAAAATGTAGAAGGCAAGTTTATCAGAACACACACAGTTGAGAGGAATAATTGAGCAAGATGAACTATAATACGTATAAACCTCTTCATAAATCAGTTACAGAAATACAAGAGGGGTTAGAACCAAGTTAGCAAGAGTTCCCATTAAAAAACACATTTAATCCAAATCAAAACCACAATGAGATACCATCTCACACCAGTTAGAATGGTGATCACTAAAAAGTCAGGAAACAACAGATGCTGGAGAGGATGTGGAGAAACAGGAGCGCTTTTACACTGCTGGTGGGAGTGTAAATTAGTTCGACCATTGTGCAAGACAGTGTGGTGATTCCTCAAGGATCTACAACTAGAAATACCATTTGATCCAGCAGTGCCATTACTGGGTATATACCCAAAGGATTATAAATCATGCTACTATAAAGACACATGCACACATATATTTATTGCGGCACTGTTCATAACAACAAAGACTTGGAACCAACCCAAATGCCCATCAATAATAGACTGGATAAAGAAAATGTGGCACATGTATACCATGGAATACTATGCAGCCATAAAAAGGATGAGTTCATGTCCTTTGCAGGGACATAGATGAAGCTGGAAACCATCATTCTCAGCAAAATTTTACAAGGACAGAAAACCAAATGCCACATGTTCTCACTCATAAATGGGAGTTGAACAATGAGAATACATGGACACAGGGAGGGGAACATCACACACTGGGGCCTGTTGGGGGGTGGGTGACTGGGGGACGAATAGCGTTAGGAGAAATACCTAAGGTAAATAACGAATTGACGGGTGCAGCAAACCAACATGGCACACGTATACCTATGTAGCAAATCTGCATGTTCTGCACATGTACCCTAGAACTTAAAGTATAATAAAAAACACATTTAAATATTTCGGCTGACAAGAGCACAATATAAGCCATCAGTGTGTCTTGACTTCCAAAAAATCTGACGGAATTTTAATATGAGTAAAGTTTAGGTTGATGCAAAAGCAATTGCAGTTTTGGCCATTATTTTCAGTGGCAAAAACCACAATAACTTTTGCACCAGTCTAATATGTTGTTCATGTCAAGGGCAGCAATGTGATTAAGAGTTAAGGCTTTAGAGTCAGAGAAAATTGGTATCAGTCTGTCAACTTAGACAAGACGTTTTATCTCTATGTGCTTTCTTTCCATTACCTGTGAAACACTGCATCACATGGCCCCTGCTAACTTTCTGATTCACCTCCTAACTTGCATAGTCTTCTCTAGCCACACTGGATGGCTTGCTTTCCCTAACTATCGCTATCTCTGCCAAGCTCATCTCACTTCAGGACCTTTTCTGCTAGCCTTTCCCTCTTCTGGGCACACTGTCCCACTAGGTAGTTATTTGGCTCTCTCCTTTATTTCATTCAGGTTTGTTCTAATGCTGCCTCCCTATGGGAGCCTTCTTACACCTACATATCTAACCTCCATCCCCAAAACCTTCCAGCTTAGCAATTCCTGTCCCCTTCTATGCTTTATTTTTAAACAGCACTTATCTCAATGTTGAGTTATATTATTTCTTATTCAGTTGTCTGTTTCCTCCATATGGTTACCTAGTCTCTACAGTAGTAATAATGGTAACTACTAACATTCCTGACAGTTACTGTGAAGTAGACACTCTTCTAAACGTTTCACATAGATAGCTTGATATTAAAACAAATCTTAAAATCTCATTTACAACTGAAGAAACTGAGGCACAGAAAGGCTAAGTTATTTTCCCCCAGGTCACAAACTAGTAAATAGTAGAGTCTGCATTCAAATCCAGGAGGTCTGGCTCTGAAGATTGAATCCTTAACTGTTATTTTATAGTGCCTCACTGTAGGTGTCAGCTAACATTTTATTGGATGATTAAATACAAAATTTGAATAAATTAGGACACTAAAAAGTATATGCATCTCAAGTATTTAGGACATATAATAAGTATGCAATAAATGTTCATAATACTAGCATTATTACTATTCTGTGCCAGTAAGAACATTGCTGGAATATGATGTTCAGCTTTATTTAAGGATTATTCAACATATTGGAAAATATCTTTTAAAGAGGGCTCAAAATGATGAAAATTTGAGAAATTGTGTTACTTGACAGAAGGTTTGTAGTGGTTGGAAATATTAGGCTAGTGAATAGTCTTAATGCAGGCATCTAATAGTTCTCAAATCTACGAATGCCTTCAGAAGGAAGAACAGTGATGTGTGAATGCAAGTTATAAGTAAATATATTTTTCACATCTATAAGGATGACTTTTTCATAAATGTTGCTGATCAAAGGGTCATGGGCAGCCTTTGTAAACAGTGGTCTCTTCTGTAACAGCCAAGCATTGGGTTAATATTAGTGGAAGTTCTCTGAAATTCTGCTCTAACAATGTCTACTTTTATAGTCTTTCCCTTAGATCTAACAGATTGTTAAATTACTTTGTCACGAGAGGTGTGTTTGTATCTTTCTCTTCTTTATGAAATATATTTTAAAAATTTAGATTTCAAAACCTCAGGAGTGTGGCCAGCATCTATAGTCCCAGCTACTTGGGAGGCTGAGGCAGGAGGATTGCTTAAACCCAGGAGTTCAGAGCCAGTCTAGGCAGGTGACCAGACTAGCGAGAATGCTGTCTCTAAAAACAAATATAATATAATAAAAATATCAGAAAGAGTCAAGGAACTAAAGGAAAGTGAAGAGAGAACCAACAGGTTAGTCATTTTCCCATTGTATTCTTACAGCAGTCTGTGAGGTAAGTGTTATTCTGATTTCATGCCTAAGGTTCAGGGAAAGTGAATAATTTATTCAGGTGAGTTGCAGGGTAAGAAAGAAGCAGAGATGTAGTTGGAATACAGGTTAGTGTGATTAAAAACCTGTTCTCAGTTTACCACATTGTATTCTTATTTTTTTTTCCACCCAGAAGGAAAGAAAAATAGAATTCCTTGTAGTTTCTACTCAACTCTGCTGTAGGTTCAACATAGGCTGACACATTTGCTTCCCCTAATTACATTAATTTGCTTGGCAGAAAAGTTCTCTCCTTTTTATGAACAAGAACTTCAACAATCCATTGTGACAAAACATGCTTTGGAAGAAATAAAATACTGTGGAATTTTATGGATATGTTTCTCCTCAGTCAAATTACTCTCCATGGTGTAGGTCTGAGCACTGGGCGCTGGACACTGATATTTAAAGTCTGACAGTTTGAATTTGAATTTTGAACATTTCCCTTATTACTTCTGTATATGAAGCACGCCATATGAAACACAATGAACTTGCTCCAAACGCATGACCTCAATAGGTGTTTGAAATATTTAAGCTTGTTGAAAACGCGTTTTTAATAGTGCCACTGATAATGGGTAATTCTGTTTTTTCATTCTTACAACATGGTTTACAATTGTAAATTCTTGTTCCTTTACCTGAAGACCTTTCCTGCTTATCGTATACTAATTTTATCAAAGGGTATTCTCTACATCGTACTTTTTGGTATAAATAAATGCAAGCACAACTTTTCCCCTCCCTTGGATGAGTTTTTGACTCTTTTATTTTTCCTGATAAAAATATTGTGATCTTGGTTTGACATGTTTTGGTGAGATGATAGTTCAGTTATTCTCCAAGGCAACTAACTGTATTTGATCGGGAGAGAAAAAAGTATTTTTTTAAATAATGCATTGTTTAAGCTATGGATTTTTAGTTGATATTTTATTTGATAAAGAGATATTTTAAAAGTTCATATGAATTTCAAGGGACTTGGCATTTCATATTTATATTAACTTATTTGTTCTACACCTTGATTTTATGAAAAAATTTTTTTTTTTTTTACTTCTCTAAATCAAGAAATCAAGGTCACAATCTAGATCTGGTACTTTATTGATGTGATTCAGTTGGTCATGGCAAAGATCATTAAGAAAATAAATGGAAGTCATGTTTCAGTACATTAGTTCTACTCCATCTGTCTAAAGGAATATTAGCAATAGGCAGAATATATGCCACAAAATGGGCATACTGTGACTTTAGAAATGGGATTCAAGGCACTATTAGAATTGGATAGTTCTGCTCCCTTTCTTAAAAAAAAAGTCTGACTATGACCAGGACAGTCAATCTTATTGAGAACTATCGTATATAAGGGTACAGACTCTTCTGATTATGGTTTTGATAATTTTATATACTATGAATTTCTTACCTTCATTGAGTACTGTTCTCAAGTAGCTCAAAATATTACCACTATAACATCTTTTCCACAATGATTATGCCCTTTGCACAAAGGAATTACTATAACTGACTCTAGCTCACAGATGAGAAATAGATTTGAAAAAAGTAAAAAGCCTTGTTAAAAGTCAAGAAAGAAATTTACCATTAGAATTGGGACTCAACTTCCCATGAGATGGTTCTCCATCCAGTGCTACTTCCATTCAAGTGCTTCCAGTTTTAAAACAATTTCTAGTATGTACTTCTTGTGGGTCAGTTCATTCTTTGGATAATACATTCTTTTCTTCAGGGAGTTTCTGCTTCACTAGTATTTTCAGGCCTTGAAATTGCTACTAAATTTCAAAATGAGGAGAGCTTTTTCTTTCTTTTTTTAAAATTGAGATAGCGTCTCTCTGTGTCACTCAGGCTGGAGTGCAGTGACACCATCTCGGCTCACTTCAACCTCCGCCTCCCGGGTTCAAGCAATTCTCCTGCCTCACCCCCTCCCGAGTAGCTGGGACTACAGGTGTGCACCACCGCGCCCAGCAGATTTTTGTATTTTTAGTAGAGACCGGGTTTCGCCATGTTGGTCAGGCTGGTCTGGAACTCCTGACCTCAGGTGCTCTGGCCACCTTGGGCTCCCAAAGTACTGGGATTAGAGGCATGAGCCACTGCGCCTGGCCCTCTTTACTTAAAATAAATTTAGTAGTCTCTGTATTTAGAAAAAACATCATGTGCTAGTTATTGGTCCTATAATGGCATTTCAGACAGTTCTACTACAGCTGCCTAAAAGGCAAGCTCCTACATAGGTCAGGCACATGGCTCAGAGGTCAAACTTCATGGGTCTGAATCTCAGATCTACCACTTTCTGGCTATAGGAAGTCTGGCTATAGGAGTCTCAGAAAGTCCCATGTCTCTCACAAACTTCACATTCATAATTGGGTAACAGAAGTACTTAATGCCTAAGTGTTTTGTTAATACTATGAAGTGTAACTTAGAGATAACAATTAGCATGTGGCCTGAGAGAGAAACACAAAAAATGGTAAATTATCACTGTTTTACGTTCACGAAGTCGCATCTCACTATGAGCATACGTTTCAGAGGAATGGTCCTTCTATGAATTACACAATACTTGGCCACTTGGTGAAAGAACATCATTTAAGAACTCTAATTACATTTTTAAAAATTGGCCAAAATTTACTGGATTAAATGCAGTGCCAGGTTAAAAACACCTTTGAGTATATAATTGGGGAATATTAAGACTTTTTAGAAACTTCAGTCCTCAGGATCTTAGATGAAAGCAGGTAGATGATCCTTCCATCCCCAACTCCCCATCTCTAGGAAAGAAAAATTTTGTAATAATAGTCACCCAGATTAGAAATCCCTAGTCTATTATAGGAGTTTTATTTACTTGTTGAAAAACTCTAGAATAGTAAACAGAGAAAACTGTATATAAGAAGCAAAAGTGCTAGTTTTCTCTATCAACTCTAGGAGATGAATTCTGAGAACAGGGCTGCCTTGCTAATGGTAGGTTGGCTGTGTGCTGTGGCAAAGCACTGTGTCTTTTACCTTTGATGGGATTTGTTGATGGCAAAATTAGGAAGACCCTAGACATTATGACTTTGAACTAATTTTTTCTTATTAGGATTATTCACCCTCCAACTTTTTCTATGATATACTTGAAGTAAGACAACTCCTTTAGCCAACTAGAACAGAAAAGAGTAGGTACCAGAACCTCAAGATGGTTTACCAAGTATATTAATATTACTCTTTACAGAACATAAAAATAAATTAGAATAGGGCCATTTTCAACATGGTCCTCTAAGAGTATGCTGATAGAAAAGCCAGGACATGACTCCACTGCATCTTTAGATTACAAAGCATACCTACTATCATAAATTCTGTGGATCCTCATGTGTATTCTATTAAATTGACTGAAAAAGAGTCATTACTTTCATTTTACAGATAGAAAAATGGTGGTTCACAGAGCACTTTTATAATTTAACTAAGCAGCATCTAGGTTTCTGTTATTTTGAGCTCTTGTACAGGTTACTTTTTAGTACACCACACTAACAGCATCACTGAGAAATGAAATATGCAACATATAGGCCCTCCCTGGTCCTCTTTGCTAGGTCTCCTTCTCTTATCCAGTTTGGAAACTTTGAAGCCACCTGGCTTAGCCCTAAGTCCTTTTGTCTCTAACTGCATTTTCTCCTCAGGGTATCTCATCCACAAACATGGCTGTAAATACCATCTGTATTCTGACAATTCCCAAATTCATTTCACCACACACACCTTGAGCTCTAGATTCTTCTAACTGCCACTTTACTTTTACACTTGGTGCTCGAATAAGCATCTTAAACAACTACAACACAGGTCTTAGTTCACTCCTCCAAACCTATTTCTTTCTCATTTTTTTCCCATGTCCATCAGAACCTAGAAGTAATCCTTGAGCTCTCATTTTGCATCATTCTTTATATCCAATTCACTACGAGGTCTTTCTTAGTGCAATCTCCAAATTATATCCTGAATGAAACATGAAGCACATTTGAATATGAGAATTTGTGATTTCATTCTATTTGGAAATTCATAACCACATCTCTTTAGGTATGGTCTATCATGTTTTCCTTTTCGCCTTTTAAAAACACTATTATTTTATATTCTCTTTCAAATTGTTGCTTTATTAAAGTCGTTGTGTTGCTAATCCTGGTTATTGTCACTACTGACTCACTCATACTGAACTGCTTCCTTATGGAATTTTTCACTGTAAGCTCCTCTCTCTTTTTTTTGAAAAATAATTTTTTGAGGTATAATAGCATAGGGTACAGTATACAGATATTTGCTTTACAGTCCAATTAATTTTTATATATGTATACAGTTATGTAACCACCACCTAGATAAAGACCACCATAGCTGATTTTAAGCTGCCAATGTGATGCCACTGAACACGGAGCTGGGAAGAGATGCCTAGAATCGGCTCCCATGGACAGGTGGTCACTGGTTCTAGCACATCATTAGGAAATTATTTCCAATTCCTGTGGATAAGATTCAAACTCCTAATCATGATCTGCCTCTTGTCTACCTCTTTGACTTCATTGTATACCAGTCTGCTATTACCTACTCGTATTATAGCAACACTGGCCTCTTCCTGCCCCTAGCGTATGACAAACTCATTCCTGTCTCTGGGTCTTGAACTTGTCGATCTCTCTGACCCAGCTCTTCCCATAGGTAGTGAATCTTATCCTCCCCAATTCAGCAGTACAATGTCATATACAGTACTTAGAAAGACTCCGCCAGGTCATCTAATCTAAATTAGTTCCTCCCAGTCTTATCTTAAAATTTCTATTTCCTTCTTTCATAGCACAAATTGGAATCTGCCATTTTCGTTTTTTTTTGGTTCTTTGTTATCTGCCTCTGCACTTGAATTTAGGCTGCATGATGGCAGAGACCTTGACTGTCTTATTCACCACCGTATCACAAGGCCTGGCTCAGGGTCTGACAAGGAGAAGGTGCTTAATGCATGTGCTGAGTAAATGAGTGGACACATGGATGGTATAGTTATAAAGAAGTGAGTGATAAATTCACTTAGGGGGTGTAAAATAGTATCATAAAATTGAAATGCATCATTTTATATGTAAAATAGCACATTTTAAGAATGAGGCAGTGACCTCTAAAGGGGCAGCATTAGAGCAGGTGCTTTGGGGTCAGATAGCCACGAGTTTAAATGCCAAGTATGCCACTTACTTAACATCTCTGAGCCTAAGTCTTTCTTAATTTCTTTCTTTCTTTTTTTTATTTATTATTATTATTATTTTTTTTTTTTGAGGAAGTTTTGCTCTTGTTACCCAGGCTGGTGTGCAATGGCATGATCTCGACTCACTGCAGCCTCCGCCTCCTGGGTTCAAGCAATTATCTTGCCTCAGCCTCCTGAGTGGTTGGGATTACAGGTATGTGCCACCATGCCCTGCTAATTTTGTATTTTTAGTAGAGATGGGGTTTCTCCATATTGTTCAGGCTGGTCTCGAACTCCTGACCTCAGGTGATCCATCTGCCTTGGCCTCCCAAAGTGCTGGGATTAGAGGCGTGAGCCACTCACCTGATGTCTTTCTTACTTTCTAAAATAAAGGTAGCATTTAGCGCTAAATTTTAGAATATATGAAATATGCAGCCAACAGACACATGAAAAAATGCTCATCATCGCTGGTCATCAGAGAAATGCATATCAAAACCACAATGAGATACCATCTCACACCAGTTAGAATGGCGATCATTAAAAAGTTAGGAAACAACAGGTGCTGGAGAGGATGTGGAGAAATAAGAACACTTTTAAACTGCTGGTGGGACTGTAAACTAGTTCAACCATTGGGGAAGACAGTGTGGCGATTCCTCAAAGATCTAGAATTGGAAATACCATTTGACCTAGCCATCTCATTACCTGGTATATACCCAAAGGATTATAAATCATGCTGCTATAAAGACACATGCACATGTATGTTTATTGCGGCATTATTCACAATAGCAAAGACTTGGAACCAACCCAAATGTCCATCAATGATAGACCAGATAAAGAAAATGTGGCATATGTACACCAGGGAATAGTATGCAGCCATAAAAAAGGATGAGTTCATGTCCTTTGTAGGGACATTGATGCGGCTGGAAATCACCACTCTCAGCAAACTATCACAAGGACAGAAAACCAAACACTACATGTTCTCACTCATAGGTGGGAATTAAACAGTGAAAACACTTGGACACAGGAAGGGGAGCATCACACACCAGGGCCTGTCATGGGGTGGGGGGAGTGGGGAGAGACAGCATTAGGACAGTATAATGTAAATGACGAGTTAATGGGTGCAGCACACCAATATGGCACACGTATACATATGTAACAAATCTGCACGTTGTGCACATATACCCTAGAACTTAAAGTATAATAAAAAAAGAATATATAAAATAGGGCTGGCATAGTGTATCTGCTCAATAATTGGTAATTATTATTACCGCTATAATTATCAAGATGTGCAATTTGTGGTGGATTGGGACATGACAAATACAGAATAATTCTCGTATTTGGTTTTATACTTGCTTATTTTAAATGCCAACCCATCTAAATTTTTACAAATTATTTCCCAAAGAGCTCAAAAGAGTTCCATATTATCTATTCCACACATTTGAGAATGAGTGTCATTAGTTTTATTTTACTAATGAGGAAAACAAAAATATTCTGTTCCCAGTGGTTAGAAGCAAATCTCTGGGAGAGCTGGTCTCAGAACTAAGGCAATCTATATCCAATTTCCTGCACTTTCCTCTGAAATGTGTCTAGCATGAAAACATCATAGTAGTATTTGCTGTAATACAGAGTGTGTGCAAAAATATTAATCCAGAGCCAAATATTCAGGAGTCAGTAGATAAAAGCATTGATAATAATTGCCGAATAATATAAGAAGCAAGTTCACAGTTCTTACATTGGTTGCATTTTTGTGGTTTGGTTCTTATAAAAGTATCTGCACAACTTGTTCTCTTGCTAATAAGAAGCTTTCTTTTTCAAGGTCACCCAAAGGCCACGCCGGTGCGGTTGCTATGACTTCAGGATGCTGTGCTGCTAAATTTCTGGGTTCCCTGTGAACCTGTGAGTGCTGCTTCTCTCTCTCTCTGTCTCTCTGTCTCTCTCTCTCTCACTCACTCTCACTCTTGCTCTTGTTTTCAATCTCTTGCTCTCACTCCCTCGCCCTCACTCCCAGGCCTTTTGATATTCTCACACATTGAAGTTACTGTCTACTGAGACATTAATACATTCTATTTTATTGCCAACTGGCTTAACTGAACAAACAAATATTTCCAGCAATTTTATTTTCACTCACTCATGCTGACAATCCAGTTTATAGCAATACCTAACATAATGTTTTCTTCTTGTTTCCTCAGGGCTTTGGGTATAATGTGCTAATGCATAGCAATCAGAAAGAAATAATTGAGACATACTTCCAAAGTTTACTAATGTTTACTCTGTTGACAACCCAGAAAAATTTATTTTTTAAAAATCCGCTTTTAAAATGTATTTATTAAATTTGACAGTCAAGTACTTAGCATTTTTTTCCTCTACTTTCTTTCCCCTTATACCAAAGCTGCAGATTACTTTCCCTTCAAACTGTCTGAGAGTTGAAAAGCTTACAATCACAGACATATAGCATCCAAATTCAATTTGAGCTTTAGGAAATATTGGTAGCAAAAGAAGTGCGTTTGTCATTTTATTAAAATCATATTTCTTCTGTTCAGTTTCCAGAAGAGACCTTGGGGAAGGGATGCAGTATGAATCAGTGACCTGTTATTAGGAGACCACTTGCATTTTGGCAAATGCCCAATATCAAGGCTTGAAATAGAAATGAGTGTGTAAACCCTTCAAATTGTTGGCTTGTAACCTGAGTGATGGCTTTGATAGGCTGTAAGCTCATATGGCCAGGATCTATGCAAGGATGGTATCAGGAAGAAAGATAGTTAAGACCACTGCTTCTATGAAAGGAGAAGATGCTGGGCAGAGAGGAATTTAAATTTTACTAGAAGAAGGAAAATGATTGGGACAGAACAGTAGGGGAATACGATAAGGTTTTAAATAAGAAGGCAGAGACTGGGTGCTCTGGTCTCCTCCTGCCTTCTGAGCATTGCAACCAGGCCCACCACTTCTCAGGGAGGTAGTGTTTCCAGCCCTCCTCACACTTTTTCAGCATCTCCCTTGGGGGAAAGTGAAGCTAAAAGAAATCATGGCTCCCCCTATCTTACTGACTTCATGATCCCACCCATCCTCTGCTCTTTTCTGCTTTTTTTACTTCCAGTGAAAAAAGGCAGAAACAATGAAACTGTACTTTCTTATTCTATGATGTGGTTATGTTACAAATTTGTGGTTTAATACTGGCAATCAGAATTGTTGGCTATTTGCTGGAGTTATGGCTAGCTTCAGTAATTCATTCCACATTTTCTCTTTCAGTAGAATCCAAAAGAAAAATTGTTGAAACCAAGGAGAAAAGGTACTTTTTTCTGGGGCTCAGTTTTGGCAAGTCATCAAAGGCTGGATACAGGATAGTACAATATTTCGCGCAATACATATGAATTCAGTGCCACTACACATTATTTTAGGTGGTAGAAACACAGCAATGAATACAACAGAGGAGACAGACAAGGTCTTTGAAGATTCTCTACTGCCCACACTTTGCCCTAGTCTAGTGAGAGGAAACAGACAATCTGAAGTTAAAATAAAATCAAGTTAACTTTAGGTAGTGGTATTTGAACTGAAGAAGATTAAAGAGGGTTATATGATGGGTAGCGACCCAAGTTGGGCAAAGTTAGGAATCATTTCAGCCTAAATGGCAAGCTGAAGTAAAAATAGTTCAATTTAGGAAAATATAATATTCCTAGGAAATTCACATGAAATGGTCCTTTCAAGTCTTCCATAACTTATTGTCCATCCATCTTTGCAAAGAGAGGCCAGAATGATGAGGGTTCCCAAGTTCAGGGCAATATTGAGTAATTAATCATTACTTGATAATTATGCATTAGTGATATCATGAGATGTAAAATTAGGATAATTTTTTCAAGTTACTATGTAAATGTCTACCATTTAGTATTTCAGATCAAGTGTCACATTGTACAGCAACTCCCAAACAGTACTGCATAAAGTTTTCTTTCCTGTGGTTTTAGAAAAATGAGACACAGCTCACAAGGTTGCCCCAGCAAGACCATGTATAAATGGCATGAAAGTCTGTAAATGACTACAAAATATTTGAAATATATATCGGATATTGTTTGGCAAGATTTTTACAATTAAGTAGAACCAAGATAGAGAGAGAATTCTTATTCTCACACTGGGGTTGTATTTGTTTTTCTTTTCCTGACAAATGGGACCCACAGCTTGCATTTGAAGAGAAAAATATTCCGAGTCACTTAACTCTCACTCTTTCCATGACAAGAGTAGAATACACTTGTACCCTAAAAGTGTTGAATCCTTACAATTTAAGAGCTGTCTTGTGGGGTGTTTTGCTGGGAAACATTACAGTCATGTTGTTAACTTTTATAATTCTATAGCTCTCAAGAAAACTTCTCAGCACTTTGAACAAAAAGCACACTGACACTGTGGGATTTACTGTCCGCATGTACTGAGTGCCTTTTGAGAAAATGTCTCTTAGATTTCATTGTCTTCCTTCTGCCTTTTAAAATCTAATATACTTCAATTTCACTGAGTTAGGCTAAGTTTCCTCCGTAGTATCTCTCAACGACATTTCCTTGAGTTAGGTAAACACATTCTTTCTCTCTGTTGGGCTGTCATGTTCCTTTTCATTTGGGTTTTGGGAACTTTAAATGATGTCAGGAATAGCATATTTATAGTCTCTCAATATAATTGTAAATTCCAATAGAGAATTTTTAGTGATAAAAATGTTAATAGGTTTAAGAAAGGGCTTCACTTTCTTCACCAGTAAAATGAGGAAGTTGATATTTAATGAACCAAAACTTCTACAGTTCAGTGAATGACAAAGCTACATGTGACTTACAAATATAGCATTCATAAAAAGGAGCTGTTGTGATTTTCTTGGAGTTTTCAGAAGACAGCTGTAGCTGGACTCCTGCCTGGACAGACTGTGTGCTTTCCATTTTCCAGGTGTAAATCATGAAGCTCTTTGGCCTTTGCCCTGAACTTTTGGTCTAAGTCTCAGCCTAAAACTTTCTCTCTGGAATGCAAAATTAAGATCTCTTACATTTCTACCCTTCCTCACCAGAGTCCAGTTTTTCTGTCCCATTTTTAACCCTATTTTGCCAATGAAACAAGCTCAACCCTGCCTTAGATCTTTCACAACGTGTTTTTCTTTTTACATGGGGTATGCTTTTCTCTCTCTTTTTATGTCTAGTTGTTTTTCAGAGCTGCCAATTAACTTCTTGGTTTTTAATTTTAAAATATGAGCCTCCATTCGAACTTTACCAGATATCAAAAGTCTCTACTACAATAGTGACTAAAACAATTAGAAAAGAAAAAGCAGCTTGGAAGGAACAGAAGATGCATAGAGAAGAAAATGTTAAAGGCCAATCCATACAACCAAGACAACCCCAAAAGAACTATCCTTATATATTTAAAGAGTTAACACACATAGCAATAAGGAAATATTGAATTCTAAAGAAAATACAACATTCAGAGGACAATAAAAGAGCTGTTGAAGTTAAAAAAAAATGCTAGTAGACATTAAAAAATAGGAGTTTTGAAAGATAAGAATAGAAAATTTCCAAGGAAAAAAGTACACAAATATTGAATAATTATATAAATAAGAAAGAATCAATCAGAAGGTTTTAAATATAAATACTAGGAACTCCAGAAACTACAAACAAGTAATTGAAGTAAAGTATCCATCAGCAAAATAATTTTTTAAAACTTCCGGAACTGAAGAACATGAGTTTACAGATTAAATGGGCCTCTCAGGTGCCCAGCACAAATGATAGAAATGGACATATCAGTACAATTTCAGAACACAAGGATCCAAGAAGAGATATCACAAACTTCCAGAGCAAAATAAATAAATAAATAAATAAATAAAAATGGTCAGACATATTTCTGATATCTCAACTGAAATATTAGATACCATGGAACAATGCATTCAAATTTCTGAAGGAAGAAAGGATTCTCCCAACCAATCCTGCAAATAAAATGCAAGTACGATAGTGATGTATTCAGGCGTGCAGGTCTCACAATTTTATCTCCAACTCATTTTTCCTAAGAAGGTTATGAGATGCTGTGTTACCCAAACCAAAGAGTAAACCAAGGAAAAAGAGCATGAAATATATGAAAAAAGAAACCTAACACATGCTAAGGGAAAACAGAATAATGGTGAAGGAATAGTTTGTGAAGACATCTTTTACCATATCAACAGAAATAAATAGAATACTGAGCACATATGAACATTTTGAAAGGAGACTTAGACAATGGAGAAAAGCTTGAGGTTGAATAAGTGCTAAGGGCATATAAATTAAACAAATGAACAAAATGAGATGATTACTAAATCCAGTAAAACAAGAGGATAGGCAACAAGGAAAAGTAATTACAGTTTGTTAAATGGGTCAGCTGTGAATAGAAATACACAATATATTGATATGAGTAAAATTATAATAGGAGGTTTGGTAGATGGGAAGGTTGTACATGTATGGTAGAAGCAAGAGAGGGAAAGAAACTAAATTCTTGTCTTCCACAGTCAGAAATAACAGTTAATGCCTAAAATAGAAAAATCTACATATGTATCAATAATTTTGAAGTAAACTATTCTGGAATAACTTTAGATTTACAAGTATTGCAAAGTTAATACAGAGTTCTCTTATACTCCCTAACCCATTTTCCCCTAATATTAATATCTTACATGACTATGGTACATTTGTAAAAACTGAGAAACCATCAATAGGACATTACTATTAAGTGGACCTCAGATTTTATTCGTATTTCACCAGTTTTGCTGTTAATGTCTTTTTTTCTGTTCCAAGACCCTATCAAACATTACATTTAGTTGTTATGTCCTGTTAGTTTCCTCTGGACTATTACAGTTTCCTTATCTTGCCTTGTTTTAATAACGCTGACAATGTTGAGGAGTACTGGTATAATATTACAGAGTATGTCCCTTAATTTTCTTTTATCTGATTTTTTTCCTCATGATTAGACTTGGGTTATGAATTTTTTTAAAGAATACCATGGTAGTGGAATGCCTTTCTCATCTATAGATCAAGATATCTATATATCACTGATACCTTGATCAAGGTAGTGTTTGTCAGTTATCTCTATTTTTTCCTGTTCCATACTCTTTTCTTTCACTAAGTCCAGTCCACATTAAAGGGTTAATGGAGGAGTATAAAGCTCCTGTAGGAAGGTAGTATCTACACATATTATATAAAATTCTCTGTAAGAAATATTTTTTTCTTCTTCCACCTTTTTTTTATTCAATATTTTTTTCATATCACTATGAACTTGTATATTTAGAGTGTGGGTTGGAATCCAATATTAAATTCTTCATCTTTCTGGAGTTATTTCTGTTCTGGCCATGAGGAAGTGTTTCCACTTGGCCCCTTTTTCCTGCTTGCTCCTTTTGTTATTTGAGCACTTTCTTATTTTCTGGCATGAAAAAATTTTCCAGACTCATCTTCTATTTTTCCTGTACCAGTCTTAACATAACCCATTTCTCCAAGGATTCCTGGTACTTTTTATTAAAGAACAGTGTTCAGAGAAAGGATTTGAGTATATAATTTTAAATCAATAAAAAGTTTAAAAAGAGAATACAGGTAATTCTTGAAATTTTTTATGTAACAAAAAATATTTATTTGTTCAGTTTCATGTTGCAGAAATATTTTAGGATAGAAAACCTTTACATAACCTTACCTAGAAATTATTGATTTGTGAAAATTTGTTTAATAATTGTATTATTGTGATAAAAGTGAGATAAAAAGAACCTATATAACAAAAGGAAAAAATGAACATATTTTGATAGGAAGTAAAGGGGTGTAACAAAGGGGGAAATATTTAGAATTAAAAGATAATTTTATGGGGTTGTTCTGCCTTTTGCTTGGTCAATAGAGGTTAAGGATCAACCATTTCTAATGAGGACCACAAGGCTAATGCAGAAATAAGTTGTAATGTTGACAGAAAGCATCAACTCTCCAAATATCTTTCCGCAATTTCCTTTCAATCAAATGTAATTTGTGAATGAAGTTGTCATTTGCCTTCTAGCCAATTTTATCTCACAGGAACCAAAGGGATAATAAGAAAAACTGCTACTTTAGATTTAATTCTGAAAATATTAAAATAAGGAAAGAATTATATTTTCCTCTGTCAATTCACATAGAACTTAATCTGTGCCTTTCTTTGATGGTAATTATCACTTTTTACCATGTATTACAGCCATTTGTTTTTATAAATTTGATTTGTCTTATTTACTAGAAGGCAAAATTCCTTGTAGGTAAAATCTCTGTGTCTTACTTCTCATCTTAATCTCTCTCTCAAAAACCTGGTTAATTCAAGGCAGAAAATAGGAGCTATGTAAACACTAAAAGAAGGCACAAAATAATAAATCAAGAGATTACTTGGTGGGGTGGAAATGAAAATAACCTTGGAGAAAGACATGTTGCCATTAGTAAGTTTAGCTAACTAAAGAAAGGTATGTTAGGATGAGTTATATAAACATTTTAGCTTTCAGAAAAGCAAACTTTTCAAGTCAGAAAATAATTACACATAATCTCATGGTCAGAGATACAACCAGAAAACTAGAAGCTTACAAGAATTCAAAGATTTTTTTAAAATATTGAGTGTTATTTATAAAGGGGAGATTACAAAGAAGTCTATAATTAAAAATATACAGAGACATCAAAAATTAACAATGTGAGGTATGTCACCAATGACAGAGGAAAAACGATACATGGAATACATCAAAATTTAAAACTTCTATCCTTTAAAGGACTGAACATGTTTCTGTCAAAATTTTGTCAACACCTTTGCATGACTGAATTATGTTGGAAAATGTAAATCATTTATAAGCACAAATATGTCCCTTATTTATTCGATCTATTAATCATCGTACGGTCTCTTTTTCAGCCATGGCCACCATTAAAAACACAACTCAAAGTAGATTGAATTTAAAAACAGACAATTGAATCCATAAATCAACAAGTGTTGAAAAAAAAGTCAAAAATATCCAAAAAATCATTGTCAAGACCAATGGCATGGCTCTTCCTCCACTATGTTTTGTTTCAGGAGGTTTAGAGTTTCACATCCTGCAATTAAGTCTTTATTGTGAATTAATTTATATAAAGATTCAGTTTCATTCTCTTGCATGTGGATATCCAGTTCTCCTAACACTATTTATTAAAGAGACTTTCTCTTCCCCATTGTGTATTCTTGACGTCCGTGTCAAAAATTAGTTGACTGTGTATGCATTGGTTTATTTCTGGGCTCCCTATTCTGTTTCTTTAGTCTGTGTGTCTGTTTTTATGCTAGTATCATACTATGTTGATTACCACAGCTTTGTAATACAGTTTCCAATCAGGATGTGTGATGCCTTCAGCTTTGTGTTTCTTTGTTGCAATTGCTTTGGCTATTTGTAGTCTTTCATAGTTTCATTTGTATTTTAGGATTGTTCTTTCTATTTATGTAAAATAGCCATTGGACTTATGATAAGGATTTCATTGAATCTATAGATCCCTCTGGGTACTATGGGCATTTAAACAATATTTATTCTTTCAATCCACAAACATGGTATAACTTTCCATTTATTTGTGTCTTCTTCATTTTGCCAATGTTTTACAGTATTCTTTGTGTAGATACTTTACTCTCTTAGTTAAATTTATCTTGGCATAAATTTATGTTAAGATATTTTTGGATTTTACTCCAAATGTATAGGTAACAAAAACAAAAATAAACAAATGGGATTACATCAAATTAGAAAGCTCTGCACATCAAAGGAAACAATCAACAGAGTGAAGATACAGCTTACGAAATGGTAGAAAATATCTGCAATACATCTGATGAAGGGTTAATATCCAAAATACATAAGGAACTCAAACAACCAAATTAAAAGAACACAATTAACCCAGATAAAAAATGGGCAAAGGGACTGAATAGACTTTCTCAAAAGAAGGTATACAAATGGCCAACATGCATAAGAATAAATGCTCAACATCATTAATCAATAGGGAAACACAAATCAAAACCACAATGAGATATTACTTCATACCTGTGAGAATTGCCATTTATTAAATAGACAAAAGATAGTAAGTGTTGGTGAGTATGTGGAGAAAAAGAACCCTTGTTACCCTGTTGGTGGGAATGTCAATTTTTACAGCCATTATAGGAAAAAGTATGGAGCTTCCATAAAAATTTAAAACGAAACTACCATTTGAGTTAGCAATCCCAATATCCAAAGGAAATGAAATCAGCATCTCGAAGATAGATACATCTGTATTCTTATGTTCACAGTGGCATTCTTTATAAGAGCCAAGATATAGAAACAACCAAAATATCTGTCAGTGTATGAATGGATAAAGAAAATGTGGTGTGTTCGTGTGGGTGTGTATGTGTATGTGTGTGTATAAAATGGAATATATTTAACCACTAAAAAGGAGAAAATCCCACCATGTGTGACAACATGGATAGACCTAGAGGAAAGCAACCAGACATACAAAGACATACTGCATGATCTCATTTACATGTGGAATCTAAAAAAAATTAAGCTCACAGAAGCAGAGAGTAGAATAGTGGTTACCAGAGCCTGGGGTAGGGGTGAGGAATGGGAAGATGTTGGTCAGAGGACCAACATATTTTATTTTCATTTAAGAGATAAATAAGTTCTGGAAATATAATGTACAGCCTGATGACTATGACTAACAACATACTGTATACTAGAAATTTGCTCAGAGAGTAGGTCTTAAGTGTTCTCACATACAGACACAAAATGTAACCATGTGAGGTGATGGGTGTGTTAATTAGCTTGGTTGTGGTAATCATTTCCCAATGTATACATATATCAAATCATCAAACTCTAAAACTTAAGAATTGTTAATTTAATATACTTTGAGTATTTTGTCCAAATAATTTTTACTGTAGAAAAGGAACTCAGAGGCTATTTGCTTTTTATCAATTCACTTTTGTTTAATTTTTTTGGGTTATTTTGGGGGCCAAATTTATTTTTCAACAATTATTTATTGAAAATCTTCTATCTTTTAGGCATCTATAAGGTGCTTGGGATCTATCAGTGAGTGAAAAAGGCAAAAATTCTTGCTGTCACAAAGTTTACATTTTAGTGCAGCATATACTAGAACAGTTAATTAGGAAAATAGTATACTAAAAATTTCCTGAGAGAATAGATTTTAGGTGTTCTTACTATAAAAAACATAGCTATATGAGGTGATGGATATGTTAATTTCTTGACTGTAGCAACCAGTTCACTAAGTATATGTATATCAAAACACCATGTTGTAAACCTTTAATGCATGTAAGAATCAATGTTAATTAAAAATAAAATTGCAAGTAAATTATATATTAGTAAGTGACATATGCTATGGAAAAAGAATAAAAGCAGGAAAGAAGTATAGGAAGTGCTGAGGTATTGGGGTATTGCATTTAGAAATAAGGAAGTCAGGAAAAGTTTCTGGAAAAGGTAACATTGAGCTAAGACTCAAATATGGCAAGAGAGTAGGTCCTGAAGCTACCTAAGGGAAGGAAAGATAGGAAGAACAGAAAACAGCCAGTGAAAAGGGGAGTGTGGTTGGCACACCCAAGAAACAACAAAGAAACCAGATAAGCCAAGCCAGAAAGATAACGAGGTGGGCAAACATAGATCATATTCAGTCTTGCAAGACATTGTAAGAGTTTTTGGCCTTGAATGAAGTGGGGAGCCAATGGACAATTTTGAGCAGAAGAATGACCTGTTAGCTTATATTGCAATACTGAAAACAGACTATGGCAAAGTAGAGTAAAATCAGGAAGGCTTGGTAGAGACCTATTGCAATAATCCAGGAAAGAGAAAATCATGGCTTGGATCAGGGTAATAATGATGGAGGTGGTGAAAATTTCTATGTTTTTAAATAAAGAACCCATAGGGGCTGGGTGTGGTGGCTCACACCTGTAATCCAAGCATTTTGGGAGGCCGAGGTGGGTGGATCACTTGAGGTCAGGAGTTCAAGACTAGCCTGGCCATCCTGGTGAAACCTCATCTCTACTAAAAATACACACACACACACACGCATACACACACACATTAACAAAAAATAACTGGGCATGGTGACATGCATCTGTAGTCCCAGCTACTCAGGAAGTTGAGGTAGGAGACTCGCTTGAATTCAGGAGGCAGAGGTTGCAGTGAGCCAAGATCATGCCACTGCACTCCAGCCTGTGTAACTGAGTGCGATGATGTCTTGAAAGAAAAGAAAAGAAAAGAAAAGAAAAGAGAAAGAAAGAAGGGAGGAAGGAAGGAAAGAGAGAGAAAGAAAGAAAGAAAGAAAGAAAGAAAGAAAGAAAGAAAGAAAGAAAGAAAGAAAGAAAGAAAGAAAAAGAAAGAGAAAGAAAGAAAGAAAGAAAGAAAGAAAGAAAGAAAGAAAGAAAGAAAGAAAGAAAGAAAGAAAGAAAGAAAGAAAGAAAAAGAAAGAGAAAGAAAGAAAGAAAAGAAAAGAAAGAAAGAAAGAGAGAGGGGGAGGGAGGGAAGGAAGGAAGGAAGGAAAGAGAAAGAAAGAAAGAAGAAAGAA
>NW_012113475.1:5305744-5335342 GCF_000951035.1 Colobus angolensis palliatus | reverse complement strand
AAGGAAGGAAGGAAGGAAGGAAGGAAGGAAGGAAGGAAGGAAGGAAGGAAGGAAGGAAGGAAGGAAGGAAAGGAAAGGAAGGAGAGAGAGCGTGAGCAAGCCAGCCAGCCCTACAGGACTTACTGATGAATTAGACATGAGGTGTAAGAAAAAGAGAAGAGCCAATCTAAGAAAAATAAATTTGCTATCAAGTGAGAAAGAAAAAATAAAAGGTGGGACAACAACTGTTGGGTTTTGGATATATTAAGTTTGAAATCACTGGATGACTAATAGAGAATATCAAGTGGGTAAATATTTTTGGTCCACTACATCATTCAGTGGCTCTCACAGCACACACAACTTAAAAAATGTGCACATTAGTAGACAAACACTAAGACAAAACTAAAAGCAATTCTAAGACTCTGGATAAGACTCCTGATTTTCAAACAGTATATTATCAAATAATATGCAAAATACTGTGAAATGCTGTCAGGAGTGCAGGGTTAGAAAATGAGATTTGAGTCTTTTATTATTGTATATAATATGTGGAGCAATTTCTGAAAAACAGCTAGATTGACAAACTAAATTAGATTTCCTAAAGCAGAAAGGAAATTTGTCCAAGTTTGCATATAATTATTATATCTGAAGCGCCAAATGGAGAAATGGTAAGACCATCTCTGTTGCTGGAATTGCATAAATGTATTTGTGTTAACATGGTGCAGGAGAATATTGATATTTTGAGTTGATAAGCTGATAAAAGCTTCTTGGGCTTCACAATTCAAGCACAGCATTTCACTTGACTGTAATTCACAACTCTCCTGCAGGCTGAATATTTTATACACAGAGTTAAATACACAAAGTATTAAATGCAATATATTTCTGACAGTATAATTTGAAGCAGAAAACTTCCATCACATTTACATACTGCTGAACAGATGGGGTGCTCAAGCTTAAGGTATTAGACGAGAATAAGTAAAGGAAGGCATATTGTTGGCCTTGTCATGGAAGGGGAAAGCAATAATTTGTGAGTTGCTATTCTTTCCTGGAAGTCTCCTATGTTCTTTCAAAACAAACACTGCATCTTTATGCTACAGAGCACTTAATTTTTAAATGTTAAAAAACCCCAGAAGCTCAGGAGATTAAAATACATGTATTCATTGAATTAGCCCAAGTTTATTGATCCCATTCTTTTACATATTCCATATTTTAACACTTATTTTCCCTCTGTTGGGGTAAATTACAAATTATATGCAACATTTAGGGAAATTTACGTGGTAATTTCTCAGAACATGACTAGGCCTCACAACCAGTTAGTAGGGAATTTCAGATTCAAACTCCATTTTTAATCTTCCTCTTTAGCCCAAACAACAAAAGTTTAAGTCAAATATTATCTTGGATTCTTAAATCAATATTTAAGTATGATTTAGAAATTGTCAGAGATTTACATGTCAATTCTTCTAAAATGTGGCAAAAATTGTAACTAATTCTAATAAGGAAAAATAAGCATAAATATGAAAAATAAAAACAATTTAGAATCAACCTCCCTGAGTTAATACAATGAACATAATAATATATGGTAACATGCGGAAATACAATATGCAATTTGTAATATGTATATATATTGTAATCTACATCTGTCTATAGTATATCCATACTGTATACAAGTAAACAACATGGATTTACATTGTTGGCAGAATCTTCCATCATACTTGTTTTTGTTTATCAATTATCAACATAATATTTAAACTTAAACACTGAGAGTATTTAATAAAGGTTGTCTGTCTCCCTTCATGCCTTTCATCTTCTCTATTTTTCCTTTACTTTTTCTTTCTTATTTTGCTTTCTGCTTCCTTCTCATGGCTTCGTCTAGGATAAGGTGAGTAAAGCACCTGCCCTATGTGCATAATTGAAGGGTGCACCAAACTCAGTAATCAAAGTAAATAATACTCTACTGCAATATTTTAAGAAAAGAACAAAATTAATACAAAAATCCATTATAAAATATCAAAATTTCAAATCAAGACTAGATTTGCCAGTACCATGTGGAGCCATATTGGTGCCTGGGGCAAAAGGGAAGATCAGCAATGCTGATCCCATCTGATTATTCTGTTTGTTTGGCGCCCCCTTCAATTATGCACCTGAGGCAAATGCCAAATTTGTTTGAGCCTAGCCTTTGCCTTACTCTGTCTTTCCTGCCTTACTTCCCAGCTGTCCAGACAAAAAATGCAAAATAAGTATATACAACTGATAATTTTGCCAAACTTGAAACATAATTCTACATGGCATCCTTCCCTAATCAAAATGATAGGTCTCAGTTACATAAACATACAAGACTGATAGCATTTAAATTGAATTGAAAATTGCTGAAATTGTTCTTATAAAGTATTTTACTGGGAGCCTTTAAAGATAGTGAATAAGTTGTGCCACTCAGAATATAAGGAAAATATATAAATATCAGGTCTCTTTAAGAGGAACACTATGAGGACTCAGGCTTAGACATGATCTAAATTTATGAATAATCTGATACTGATTTCTATGAAATATTTTAGTCATTCAATTTGGAAAGAAAGATTAAGAATCAAGCTCGATTCTGTAGAGATGGAGGGATACAATGATGAATCACGTATGTGTTCTGACCCCAAATAGTATACAATCTAGAAGGATAGACAAGCAAAGACAGTTACAATATTAAAAGGAAACCATTTATGGAGATGGATACATTGTTAAAAAAGTTTAATGGAGGAAGAAAATATTTTAGGAAAGACGTCATAGTACAACTGAGATAGACCTTGAAAATGAAGAGCCAACGGACAGAAAAAGAAGGCAGGCAGAGGAGTGCATTCCTGATGGAAGGAAAGAAATGAGCTTCCCACCAACAGTGTAAAAGTGTTCCTATTTCTCCACATCCTCTCCAACACCTGTTGTTTCCTGACTTTTTAATGATTGCCATTCTAACTGGTGTGAGATGGTATCTCATTGTGGTTTTGATTTGCATTTCTCTGATGGAGAGTGATGATGCGCATTTTTTCATGTGTCTGTTGGCTGTATGAATGTCTTCTTTTGAGAAATGTCTGTTCATATCCTTTGTCCACTTTTTGATGGGGTTGTTTTTTTCTTGTATATTTGTTTGAGTTCTTTGTAGATTCTGGATATTAGCCCTTTGTCAGAAAAGTAGATTGCAAAAATTTTCTCCCACTCTGTAGGTTGCCTGTTCACTCTGATGGCAGTTTCTTTTGCTGTGCAGAAGCTCTTTAGTTCAACCATTATGGAAAAAAGTATGGCGATTCCTCAAGGATCTAGAACTAGATGTACCATATGACCCAGCCATCCCACTACTGGGCACATACCCAAAGGATTATAAATCATGCTGCTATAAAGACACATGCACACGTATGTTTATTGCAGCACTATTCACAATAGCAAAGACTTGGAATCAACCCAAATGTCCATCTGTGACAGACTGGATTAAGAAAATGTGGCACATACACACCATGGAATACTATGCAGCCATAAAAAAAGGATGAGTTTGTGTCCTTTGTAGGGACATGGATGCAGCTGGAAACCATCATTCTTAGCAAACTATCACAAGAACAGAAAACCAAACACCACATGTTCTCACTCATAGGTGGGAACTGAACAATGAGATCATTTGGACTTGGGAAGGGGAACATCACACACTGGGGCCTATCATGGGGAGGGGGGAGGGGGGAGGGATTGCATTGGGAGTTATACATGATATAAATGATGAATTGATGGGTGCTGACGAGTTGATGGGTGCAGCACACCAACATGGCACAAGTATACATATGTAACAAACCTGCACGTTATGCACATGTACCCTAGAACTTAAAGTATAATAAAAAATAAAGAAAGAAAGAAAGAAAGAAAGAAAAAGAAAAAAAAAAAAAGAAAGAAATGAGCAATACCTGATATGAAAGAACATTGCGGGGTATGAGAGAAAGCCAATAACTTGGTTTTATAGTAATGTAAGGCATGTGAAAGGGAAGATACCCAAATCAATACCGAATAGGTGTTATTTAAGTAATGAATGAGTAAATTAATACTGAAAAACGGAATAATACTAACGTGTAGAGACATCTGAATGCTAGCATAAACAATTTGCAGTAGAGATAAAGTGGAACACTTACAGGCTTTTGAGAAAAGATGGATCAGTTTCAGTGCTATGCTGTGGGAAGATGAATTTGCAGGAGGGGGCCAATTAGTTAGTTATTTCTGTAGTCCAGGAGGATGATAATAACGACATGAATTACTAAATTGGAAGTAGAAAGTGAAAGGAGGGAATAAATTGGAGAGATGTGGCAGAGGCAGGATTGATAGTTAAAGCTATTAATTGGCTCTGGTAAGAAAGATGAAGGCAATGAAAATAACTCCTAAATTTCTAGCTTGATGAAAGGGAGGGCAGTGATGCTTTTAACAGAAATAAGGAACACAGAAAGATAAGCATCAACTTGCAAAGAAAGGCAATTAGTTGAGTGTTAGACATATGGCTGGCAGGAGCACTGACAGGACATCCAGGTGGAGATGTACAGCAAGCAGATAAGTATTGCTTTGTTCCTAAAATGTAAACGATGTCACAAGGGGGAAAGCAACATTTGCCACTTGATATGCCCCATCACTTAACCTCTACTTTTCAATCAATTGCATGTAAGGAGCAAAGACAGGGAAGGTTTTGTTCCTTAGTATTGAAACATTCAAGACAATCACACGCACACACACACACTCCTGGTAGTATCAGTTAGGGTGATCAAATATTTTAGATTACTTTGATGCACCCAAAGTCCTGGATTCCTAAATCCTCTAGTTCGAAGGCAACATAATAAAGTCAGTGGCTTGCTTGGACTAAAATTCAGCCTAGGCCACTGGGTCTCAAATGTTAGATGCATTGGAATCACTTGAAGAGCTTATTAATATACAATGCTCTAGTCTCTCCTCAAGAGTCTCTGATTAGGTAGTTCTGGGGTGGGCTCTGAGACTTGACGTTTCTCATAGGTTACCAAGTGGTGTCAATGCAGCTGGACCAGGCGATCACTGGCTTAAGACCAGGGCTTTTAAATAGTACCCAGAAGAGTGATTCTCAGAAGATAATCTGTGAACAATGCTTATCAGAATCATCTGTATTGCTTGTTAATTTAATTCTTGGATCCCACCCCAGACTCAGTGTATCTTGATACTGTGGTTTGGAGGTTTGAGAATAAGCATTTTGGACAGCCTCACTAGATAATTCTTAATAGCATATAAAGTTTGAGAACCACTCAAATTGTGATGTGAATTTTAATTAGTTCTGAGAGGACATTACAGACTTAAGTTTTTTTAACTGTGATGGAAAGAGCAAGTGACTAGAATTAAGAGATGTGGGCTGGAGACATGAATATTGTCACTAGTTAGCTGTGTGGCCTTAGGTAAATCACTTAACCTTTTTAGGTGTAATTTTCTCTCCATAAAACAAAATGATTAATCTAGAAGTTCCCTGCAGTCCTTTTCAGCTCCACAACCGTGATGAATTTTGGGAATCGCAATGGCAGAGTTAAACATTCCCAGAGTTTAGGAAAACAAATTATTCTCAATTGGATGTGTCAGAATAACATGAGTTTTTGTTCTGTTGAACTATACACACTTCCTTCCCCCATTCTGACTTGCTTCTTTTGTGGGGGGCTGGTTGGTAGGTTATTGGTCTTTTCTGTCTTTGAGAATCACTACTGGGATGAGACATATTTGTGGGATAGATTGAGTCTTACCTCTCAGGAATGCTGAGCTTTATATGATAAGCAAGCATAACCCAATTTTTATTGGAGCATATGGTGAAGATGATAGTCATTCAAGTTTATTTGCCAAAATAGTGCCTCTTAAAAATGCATACTAAGATAGAATTTAGATTTATATGATTTCTATCGCATACCCATTAGGATGGCTACTAAAAAACACAAAATAAATGTTGGTGAGAATGTAAAAAAAAATGGATCCTTTGTGCACTATTTGTGTGAAGGTAAAATGGTGCATCCATTATGGAAAACAGTAAGGTGGTTCCTTAAATAAATAAAACTAGAATTACCATTTTGCCTAGCAGTTCCACTTCTGGATATATACTCAAGAAAACTGAGAGCCATTATAGCCATTATTCACAACAGCCAAAAGGTAGAAGCAACCCGTGTCTATTGATAAGGAATAGATAAACGAAATGCAGGATATGTGTGTGTGCATATATGTATATACATATATATACATAGTATATATATAAAATGCAGGATATATGTACACACACATATATATACACAACAGAATATTATTTAACCTTAAAATTGAAGGAAATTCTGACACATGCTGCAATGTAGATGAACCTAGAGGACATTATGCTAAGTGAAGAAAGCCAGTCAAAAAAGGACAACTACTATGTGATTACATTTATATGAGATATCTAGAATGTTTAAATTCGTAGAGACAGAATTGATTGCCACGGCCTTGGGGGGAGGAGGGAATGGGAGGAGGGAATTTTTAGCGGGTATAGAGTTTTAGTTTTGCAAGAAAAAGGGCTCTGGAGATTAATGGTGGTGATAGTTGCACAATAATGTAAATGTATTCAATGCTACTAAACTGTACACTTAAAATGGTTAAGATGGTGAATTTTATGTTACATATATTTTATAATTTTAATTAAAAAAATTTAAAATCTCAATAAAAATTTTTCTTGAAAAAATGAACTTTAAATATTAAAGCTATGAATATAATGTGCTTAAATTATATTACAAGCCAATTTTTATCACATAAAAAGAGAAGCTTTATCTTTAGCTATGGAGTTTTTTAAAACCTAGTCTGCACTTTTGGACTCCAGTGTTTAATGTTATGTATAATAGGAGAAATAAAGGAATAATGGAAGAAGCCAGTTATTTTTTACAAAACATAAGCATGGTTTTATATTGTAATATATTTATTTCCCCCAAACACTATCAAGACATTCAAATTTTATTTATTTTATTATCTCCCAGGCAAAGCTGGCACCAGATAGCAGAGCCCTAAAGGATTTTGCAAGAAATATTGATTTAAAATGAGAAAAATAATAGAGTTATGGATATTTAACAAGAAAGGAGGAATTTATAATCAGAAGCTTTAGTGCCTAAGATGACAATTAATCTGAGAAATGTAAAAGCAGAAAGATATGCTAATATTCATGGCATTTATGTTTAGTCAGAGAATTGAATTTAGCAGTTGAGAAGGAGAAAACTGTAGAACACTGAACACATAGAATGAGAGGAGAGAGGGCCCTTTTGAGGATATAAAAGAACAGCCAGGGACTGGGAGTAACTGAAAGCAAATGAAACTTACGTACGTATAACATACATACATACTAATGTGAAAGATGTTTTTGACAAAGAAATTGAAAAAGATAAGGGCATGAAAACATTTTATTTTTAAAAAAGTCAAAATGGAAATTAAACAAAAATTATATTCTTATGTGTGACTATTTGCATATGTGTGATTTTTGCAGATGTCTCCTGTTTATTTTATTTTATTTTTATTTTTTATTTTTGAGATGGAGTTTAGCTCTTGTTGCCCAGGCTGGAGTGCAATGGCGCAATCTCAGCTCACCGCAACCTCCGCCTCCCAGGTTCAAGTGATTCTCCTGCCTCAGCCTCCTGAGTAGCTGGGATTACAGGCACGTGCCACCATGCCTAGCTAATTTTATATTTTTAGTAGAGACACGGTTTCCCCATGTTGGTCAGGATGGTCTCGAACTCCTGACCTAAGTAATCCACCCGCCTCAGCCTCTCAAAGTGCTGGGATTACAGGCGTGAGCCACAGTGCCCAGCCATTGTCTCCTGTTTAAATAAATGTTTAAATTTAATGGCGGTAAACTCTGAGGGTAAAATTGGAGACTAAAATAATTTTTAAATCATGGTAGGTGTATTAAGTTCATTTTCTCACAGCTATAAAGAAATGCCTGAGACTGGGTAATTGATAAAGAAAAGAGGTTTAACTGACTCATAGTTCTGCATGACTGAGGGGGCCTCAGGAAACTTACAATCATGGCGAAAGGTGAAGGGGAAGCAGGCACCTTCTTCACAAGGCAGCAGAAGAGAATGAGTGTGAAAATGAGGAAATGCCACTTTAAAACCATTACCTTGGCGAGAACTCACTCGCTATCATGAGAACAGCATGGGAGAAACTGCGCCCATGATCCAATCACCTCCCACTCCCACCTGGTCCCTACCCTGACATATGGGATTACAATTTGAGATGAGATTTGGATGGGAACACAACGCCAAATCTTATCAGTAGGATTATAATTTTTAATTTTTGGTACTTACCCAACAGAAAAATTCTGAAAAATGTATATGCATTTTCCAATTTGGGAAGTAACTTTGAGAGTAAGAACTAAACCAAGGCAATGCCTTGGATATTTATTGGAATAATAAGTTTGAGAATATAATGCAACCAGTGGGAAACAAATGCATCAATCTATTCTTTTTCATCCTGGGGAACTAGAAAGTTGGAAAATCCTTTGGAGAATTTTTTTCACTTGAGTATGAGGCTGTGTGTTAAGTCAGGACTAACAACATAGGCTTGATGTTAGGGTCTCTGTGTTAAGGACTCCCACTACAGTTCTCTGCAGTTTCCTAGGAAGCATTTTCTCTCATAAGCTATTAAACAGTTTGAAATTAGTGTCCAATAACTCGCTGAATATTCATTCCAGAAAAAAATCTTAGAATTCAAAAATTCTGTTTCCACAATTTTAAAATATGGAAGAAAACTAAGTTCAAAGTGGCTCGCTATTCTGCACAATCGAGAAATTTCTTTCAAATACTTCTGTTATTCTTTTTACATCTTATTGCTCATCTAGTTTGAATTATTATATTAATGTCCAATTAGCGAGTTCCAATGATACATAGTCCAGTAGGTGTCTTTGTTCCACAAGCACCTTCCTCCCCCACTGCTTTACTGCAGCATCTTCTCTTCCAACTGCAATTGCTTTTTGTTTCATGCACATACCATGCTCTGCTCACCTTCATGCCTTTGCTTAGGACATCTCCTCCCCATCCCATTTATTGTTATTTCTGTTACCTAATCAAACACTACTCATTCTAAGTTTAATATCACTTCCTTTAGGAAGTCTTCACTGTTCTGTAGTGGCATCATCCTTCAGGCTATGCTAGGTTCCCTTTCCCTGTGTTCTTCCAATGTCTTGTACAACTCTCTGTGGGGTAACTACTGTTCTGCATTTTACTTAGCAGCCACTGAATAAATGTTTGTTGATTAAAGGAATGCGTGAATGAATAGATGAATTAGAATTGAATGTAGCTAATTAAAAGAAGAACTGGAGCAGATCTGGCTTTCATCATGAATTAAATCACTATGGAGAAAAAGCAATTTTAAAAGAATATGCTCTGTCAACAGCAGGTTGGTAGTATCATCTTTATGTACATAAGACAGCACTTCACTGTTTCATCAGCATCCAGTATAATTCATAGAATTTGTATATATATACACATGTATTTTTTCTTGGCATCTGGAAAAACATGTTTGTTTGTAGTATTTGTAGTATTATTTGTCTGCTGTAAAACTTGACACATTGTAACTTATGTAAAATTGCTTATGATGACCTAAGAAGTCTTCACAAGCAATTGTACATGTGTCACAATGATTCCAGGTTTCTTCTTTTCTTTTTGAGAAAACATCTAATCAAGGCTGGTTTTGATTTCAAATATCCATGAGTATTGTTAAAAACAAAAATAAGTCTTAATAATAATTTTAAAAAATCCAACTCTACTATTAAAAATGCATTAGCACGGCTGCTGGAAATGATCTCTACATTTTTTTTATTCTCCCACTGTGCAGTTCTCTTCTTTCATTGTGTGATGACTGACACGGACCTAAAAACTCTGATTTCTAGAGAGCAGAAAACATGCCAGTGGTATCTGAACTCTCAGCTGCAGGGTGTAGTACTGAAGTGAATCATATATTTGTTGGAATCATTTGGCAAGAGGGCAAATGTAGCAAATCCACTGCTACCTCCAAGTCCAGTGGTATGACAGTCCAGGCTTGGCATTTTCATAGAACCAAAGCTATGGAGTTCGTTGTCTTGTTTTTCCCCAAGCCATTTTCAGTTTGCTTATTTATTTCTGTAATAAGGGCCTAACCCAGATTTTGAGGTCATATACCTAGTCAGTATATTAGCAAGTCGCTCACTAAACCTCCAATTAGTCCTCACCCTCCTTCTGCTGCTGGCTCATTAATTGTCATCTACTTGGGCATTTTTACTCAATGACAAATGATGCTTACAGCTCTAGGAGGAAGGGGAATCGAACGAGCAGAAAAAAGGATATGGCCGACATGCAAGATTAGGACAAAGTATAGGTGAAGCTGTGTAACAGTTGAAATCTGTTTTCTACTCACAGCCTTTTCTCCTTTGGGCAACATGGTGCAGAGTTGCTTCATTCTTAAGTCTAGCATGTATCAGCTGCTATCTTTCCCAGCCTCACTCAGCTGTGGGAAGCAATGCCCTCAAGACTTTCAGCTGCTGGTGAGATGCTGTGAGTCAGGCTTCCACTGCCATTGTCAGGGATGAAGAGGGAACTCACGCTTCAGTAAGCGCCTGGCAATATGCTCACCCCTCCTGCCACCCCACTCTCATCAACACAATTTGCCTAGAGTCTATGTTGGTCCTGGATTCCTAAATGCTGCCCTCATGGAAAGTCTGAAATTTCCAGATGACGGTTTAAATCTCACTGATACGGATCTGCACATCCCTTGATTTTGACCAGTTTTCCTATTCCTCTACAACAACTCTCCAGGTTCTTCTACTCTGCTCTATGAAACCTTATTATCAGCAGGATCTGTATATCTAGGGAGGTCATACAATTTGTTGTCATAATGATAATACTCTTGAGAGTGAGTGGGAATACAATTAATAACACTGGGACAAGTGGCAAAATCGAGACTGTCCCAAGTAAACTAGAACAAATAATCACCTTACCTATAACCTCCATTTGTTTTTTGAAATTTCCTTTTACTTTATTTTGCTAAGTAGAATGTACTTATCTTCTGGGGATACTGCATTGCCTGTGGTCTTATGGTGGTTATTTTTCTCTGCTACAACACTCATACCACTGGGACAGGATCTGGGGTTGGTATCCTCCTTGTCCCTCAAACCATTTCTAGACCCTTGTCCCGAAAATTCTCCAGCTTTGAAGCTTATGTTATCAGACTTTACTGCCTGCCACTCAGTGTTACTGTGGTCATCTACTGACCCTGCATCAGTCCTCCAACATTATTTGAATATTTTTATCACTTGACTTTCTGTCACTCTCTCAAACAGGAGTTCTGTGTTTCTTCTTGGCAATTTGATTATTCACATAAGCATCTCTTTCCAGTACCTGCTTTTTCAGTCTCAAGACTTCTTCTCCTCCAAAGATTTTTGTCTTTTCTATTACCTCAGCCAACAAATCCCATGTCATATCAATTTCAATAACTGTATTCTCTTCATCATTTCAATTTCAAACATGTCATCTCAGAACAAGCTTCATGTTACTTCCAATTTTATCCTTCTTGTTTGCTGATTCCAAGAATTCCAGTCCTATCTAGGCCCGCAATGCATTGTTCCTGCCATCCTTTTCATATCCTCAATTCCCTTTTGTCATCGCTTTCCACTTATATAGCACAGATTCCATGATTCATAACAATAATTACTTTTGTTTTGCATGTCCTCCTAATTTCCTTGCTTGCTCCTATTATCTTCTATCATACTCTTCTGGAAACAGTAATTCTGGTGACATACATTCTTTGTGGACTTTGTACTTATACTCAGTCAGCTAACGATGATGACTAGAAAAAAACTCACAATCATGCTGACTGGTCTCAACATATAGTCATGACCACTGATTACAAACCCCTTTAGTCTTACCTAGAAAGTTTATCACAGTTTAGTAGTCTACTATTTCTTCCATTCTCCAGGACAGCCGTTCCTATTTTCTCTTTCTTCAAATCTCCAGAAAATCTCTTTCCTGCTGCTTACACTTTGGTGATGACTTTGGTTCCTGTTTCTTTGAGTAAATATAATACAAGCAGTCAAGGATGAACTTCCTTATGCTCCCACCACCACATCTTCTAACTTATTTCCTTCTCTCCTCTTACTATGGATGGACTGTGCTTCTAAGTCCAAACCCTCTACCTGTGCACCAAGATGCCGTAATTCATCTCCTAATCAAAGAAAGTTCTCCAGCAATACTGCAGTCTTTTTCCTGCATCATAGGTTTCCTTCGCTTTACTGCATCCTCCTATCAATATACAGATACTATATATGTCTTCTTTCCTAAAAAAATTCCCCAAACTTGACATCCTATTCCAGAAACCCCTCTCATTACTGAGCATTTTCTTTCAGCAAAATTTCTTTAAAAAGGACTTATTCCTTTAAAAAGAACTATAGTGTCTACTTGTCAGTTTCATTACCGTTCTCAGCAGTGCAGTGTCACTCCTCCAACATGGCTTGAAGATTTTATCACTTGGCTCTCTGTCATTCTCTCAAATACTAGTTCTGTGCTTATTCTTGGTGATTCAATTATTTGTATAGGCATTTCTTTCCAGTACTTGCTTCTCATAATCTCTTTTTCCTAGTCTCATAATCTCCATATCCTCTCTTTTACTTCTTTTCTTTTCTCCAATCTTTCTCTAATCTCTTCTTCTACTCTACCAGGCCTGTTGTTGTCAGGTCACCAGTGAATCCTGGTTTCCAAATCCACAATTAATTCTTAGCATTCATCATCCTTTATCATGAGCATCATTTGACAGACAGTTGATCTGAACTTCTTGAAATTCTTCTTTTCTTTTGGTTTTGAAACCACCACTCACTCTCTCTTGTTTTCCAACCTACCTCACTAGCTGATAGTTTCCTGATGCTTTGTTATGCCCTCTCTGTCTCTGCCTCCTCTAAATATTAAATCGTGTTTAGACGTTTTTCTTTTCTAGATATACTCACATCCTCAGTGGCCACATCCAGCCTTGTGGCGTTAAATACAAACTTTGCCTGCATAATGAGTAAGCATTTCAGATTAACTACCATGCCGAGACAAATTCTCATTTGACTTATCAAACCTGCTCTTGTCGTGGTTTTCTCAATCTCAATAAATGCCAACTTCATCCCTCCACCTACGTAAGCTAAAGACATTGAAGTCATCCCTAACTCCTCTTTTTCACCCCACATTCACTCTTTTAGAAAATTTTGTCAGTGCTACCTTCAAAATAGTTTAAATTTAATCCCTTCTCATCACTTTCACCATAATCACTCCGGTCCACTCATCCTCATGTCTCACTTGGATTATTAGAGTGGCCTCCTCACTAAGCTCGCTGCTCCCAACCTTGAGCCCCCTGGTCTCCCCACAGCATCTAGAGCAGACTTTTAAAAAGAAGTTACCTTGTGTCATTGTGTCACTCATCTGTGCCAAACTCTTCACTGGTTTCTCATTTCAGAGTAACCAAGGTCATCAAAATGACTCACAGAATATTATATCAGTTATTGTCAACCCTTATTGTGAATCAGAATCACTTGAAGGAATGTGAGAAATTCAGCCGCCTTCCATTTACCAATTAAGATATAATTAGGACTTTAGTGGGGCCCAAGCACCAGCCTTTTCAATGGCCTCCATCCTGCCCACTTCCCACTTATCTGCCTCTCCATCCCCTAACCCCCTCTCTGTGCACCCTGCTCCAGCCTCACTGATCTTCTTGACATTTCTCTCTAGCAAGCCAAGCTAGCTTCTGTCTCAGGAATTTTGTAATGAGCACTCCCTCTGCCTGGAGCACTTCCTGTTCCCTCTCTCCCAACAATATGCATGGTTCACCCCCTGTCCTCTTACAGGTCTCCATTCAAATGTCAGTTTCTCAGAGAAGTATTTCCCAACCACCGAACATGAGATGGCAACATCCTCTTCATGCTCTGGGGTTTTTTTTTTTTTTCATTCTTACCTTTCCAATTTTTCTTTAGAGCCCACATTTATGCTTGTCTGCTATCTTCTCTTCACTACAATATAATCTCCATTTAGGCAGGAACTTTACCTGTTCTATTACATCCTCCAATGCCTAGAACAGAGCTTTGGAAACAATAGGTATTCACTGAGTATGTGTTGAATGAGTATGTAAAATAGCAGGTTCAAGTCCACTTAGTTTTTCAGCCAGAGCTGAATAAAACTGGGGTAGGCTTACTCACTAGTTCATAGGGTCTGGAATTTGTCTTCCTGCCTCAGTCTTCTAAAACCCATGACATTGGCTCATATTGATATGACCAATCTTTTGTCTTGGCTTCCATTTTAATACATCACTTTTCCAGCTGGGATTAGAGCTAGGCCCTGAAGTCCAGTGGCTTGGTTGCAGCCCTGATGCCCACTTTGGAGCTTGTGAGTTCCCCCAGTAATAGCACCCCTTTTCCCATATTGCTCTCAGACTTCTGCAGACAGACAGCCTTATACATTAATGCTATCTTTATGACTGAATACTGCTGGTGCTGGCACCACCACCAACTTCCTTGTTACTATGGTATCCATCTAAGCGTACATCCCCTTGGAATTTCATAGTCTGAAGTATTATTCACTTACAAATCCTATCCTACCAATCCTGGTTTTATTTACTTTTCTAGTGGTCTTCTATGCTGAGATTCTAGAATGATTTGTTTTTTTCCCCAAGAGTTATAATAGATTAAAGGAAAGTGAATACTGCCCTCATAATAATCAGAGACTTCCCTATTTTAGTACTCCATATCATCCTTAATCTCTGGTCAGATCCTTACCTGCCACCTGGAAGTTTCTACATCTACTCTCAGAAGCTCTATCTGTTTATGTCCTAGGCCCTTCTAAAATAATCTAATAGACTAGATTCCACTAATGTGCTAATGCCAATAACTACTCAAAGTCACAGTCTTTTAAGATGTATTTGGGTTTTTTTTTTTTTTTTTCTTTTTTTTTTTTTGAGACGGAGTCTCGCTCTGTCGCCCGGACTGGAGTGCAGTGGCCGGATCTCAGCTCACTGCAAGCTCCGCCTCCCGGGTTTACGCCATTCTCCTGCCTCAGCCTCCGGAGTAGCTGGGACTACAGGCGCCCGCCACCTCGCCCGGCTAGTTTTTGTATTTTTAGTAGAGACGGGGTTTCACCATGTTAGCCAGGATGGTCTCGATCTCCTGACCTCGTGATCCGCCCGTCTCGGCCTGTATTTGGGTTTTAAGAGAAATGAACTTCTCATGATGTAATTTCAGAATGTTGCCAAGTCACCATCATGGCCTCCTAACTGGCTTCCAGCTTCCATGTTGCCATCTTCCATTTGTCTCAGCACAATAGTCACACAATTTGCCAAAATATGTTACCATGTTGCTCTTCAGTTCAAAACCATCCTGAGGTTTCATATCCCACGTAGAGAAAAAGTCACCTTAGAATGTTCTAGACAGTCCTGCATTAGCACAACTCAACTTTAACATGCATATGAACTACCTATGGATATTGTTAAAATGAGATTCACATGTAGAAAGGCTGGGATAGGGGCATTAGAGTCTATATTTTTAAGAAGCTCTCACGTGATGCAGACACTGCTAGTCCACAGGACTACACTTTGCATTGCTAGACCCCACATGATTCATCTTCTCTCTACCTCCAGACCTTTTACTTCTTGACCTTGTTGCATTTCTGGTATTATTCCTTATTTCTGAATCCATACCGGCCTCTTTCATATTCTTGGAACATGTAGGCATGCTTCTACCTCAGGGCCTTTGTACTGGCTGATCCTCTTTCTAAAAACACTTCACTCAGGCATACACACACTCTCCCCTCTCCAACCTGCTTAAAGCTTTTATTCAGATGTTAGTTTCTTAGTGAAGACTTCCCTGGCTACCTGATTTAAGCAGATTACCTTGCTTCCCAGTATTTCCCATCCTCTTCTCCTACTTTATTTTTTTGTCCTTAACAATTCTCACTACTGAACATACTTATCTTGTTTATTGTTTACACCTACTATAATGCAAACTCCATGAAGGCATTTGTTTTCATTTCTGTCCATCCCAGTGACTAATGTACTGCTTGACACAAAGAAGGTGCTCAATAAATAATTGTTGAATGAATGCATAAAACATTCAGTTGCATGTTAAAAATCTTATTTTTTCTACTTATGCAAAAGGTCTTGGTTGAAACAAGGCAGAAAAATAATCTGTTCTAGTTTACTTAGGGTAGTTTGATACCAAGGATAGCAAATCAGAACTCATCTACTTGATGCTCATTTACAGATTTCTTTGGTACAAGCCGAATCAAGATAGTAGATGAGATCAGTATCTACCTTTCAGTAAGAGAAACTTAATGAGACTAGTAGCACAATTAAGAATAAACAGACTGAGACATTAATGGAATCTATTTAAAGTTACAGATTGTGAGGATGGTTTTTCTCAGTGATTCAGGCTTTCCTGGAAGGCAGTTACTATATATATCCATATATATTGTGTGTGTGTGCGTATACATATCCATATATGGTGTGTGTATATATCCATATTGTGTGTGTATATATAATATACATTATATAATGTACATACTATATAATATACATTATATAATATACATATGTAATATAACATATAATATAATATATACATATATACATACACACATATATTGATTTATGGATTCTTGCTCAAGATATTACAGAAGAAGTGTGGCCTTTTGTTAAATGGTGACCTAAAAGACCTCTGATGTCTTATCTGCCTGTATAAGTAAGAAATCAATGACAGAGAATAAAAAGCTGCTGTGTGAAATGTTCAAGGCTAGTTTCTTGAAGAAGAATACACAACAGCATTTCACGTGTCATAGTTCTCAATTTCATGAAACTCCAATGAACTTTATCAGGTGAAAAGGTTATTATTTGTTGGTTGTTTTGTTTTTTAATAGAAACTGGCCAAGACCTTGCAAACTTGAACCAAAATACGTATTATTATTAGCTGTGCTCTGTCTAATCATCAGCTGTTTCTAATTTGGGTTGAAAGAAATACACAGTACAAACAAATTTCACTTAGATACTTTCTATTATAAATTCATTCAGAAGGGCATTTTCACTAGCCCTCTAGTAAATCAGAAAACTGAATAAATATGGTATAATAAATATTTGAGGACTTGATTTGCAGTTTCAAACTCATTAGTCCTCCTTATCAGCAGACTAAGAATAGAAATTATTCTCTACCTCTTTTATTGAATCTTCATTTTATTATATCACAACTTTGCATGAAGGTTAGGAAATATTAAACAATAAAGCTTTATAATTACAAATCCCTCATATACATTATCTCAGGTAATCTTCAGGGCCATCTTATGAGAAAGGTTTATGGCTCTACTCATACTACTTATTGATGCTTTATATTTATTATCTTATTTAATTTTGACAGAAACTGTGTGAGGTAGAATTCTTATCTTCACGATGCAACTCCCAAGGCCCAGAGATTTTAAGTAAGTAGTTATGTTCATACATTTTATTTTAAAAATGAGCTGGATTCAAACATGGGTTGATGTGCCTATCAATACCATGCTGGTGGGAGAAAATAAAATTAAATTTCTCTGGACTAATACTGTATAGAATGAGGTTATAAAGGCATAGGGAGCTTTGGCTCCTAAAATGGAATAGAAACATGAACTATGAATTTCTACTCATATTAATCACCAAAAAATTCATTTTTAACAGATGTTATAAAGGAATATAACTTATCTTCAAAGCCATTTAGTATACTTACTCTGAACACAAATTCATTAACATGCTATGAGTACCTAGTAAGCCTTAAAATGTCTACCCTCCCCCTTTCCCCAAAAATACATGTTCATTTACCCACTTGGATCCATCGCTCAACCCCACACCCCATTAACTGGGAGAACCATGCTGAAACTCCAGGAGCCAACGGTTCTCTTGAGAAAGCCAAGAGATATTTTAGAATCAATAACTGAGCTCCAGAAAATGGGGTATAATCAGGGCAAAGAGGATAGAGGCCATTGCTAACATCTCCAGGATATTCACTTCCTTAAGACATCATTAATACTTGGAGAAAGGTTTATGTTAGCATTATCAGCTCTCAGAAGAATGATATAAATATGGTGACTGCAAGAATTACTAGGCTGACTCTAGGGATTATAGTAGTAGCAGTGGCAGATAAAGGGTGCTAGATGAAAAAGCAGAGAATAATGCTGGAACCTGTCACAGAATAATTTTTATAGTCATCAAAATATTCTCTAACATGATATCATTGAGTTTGCCTTTAGAACAGGAAACACAGACTTAGAGTCCAAATTATTCTGCAGTGGAAGGTCAGAGAGAAAAAGTATATACCACTATTGCTGTTATTACTGACATTCATTCCTGCATTCTGTAATTATTTATTAAATGTCAACAACAATTTTCACTAGGTTAGTCACTGGAGATAATTTTAAGAAAAAACAGTCAGATATATCATCCAGGTTGATAGGGTTTGAACTGCTTCTGTATATATGTTTATAAACTACAGCTCAGAGTAAAAATAGCTTTAAGATTTTCACATAAAAAAAGTCTTTCTATGCCTTTTTAATATAGATAGTTATAGAAAAAGTAAGATGTAAATAAAGATTTTCACATTTGGAAATAGAAACAGACATCTGTAGGAACCTTATTTGTTGACAAGATTAACTTTTACTTCCAGATAACTTCACATAATCACAACTAAAGATAACGGTTTAATCTAAAAACAAGTGCAGTGTAGAAAATACCCTGAGTCATTTAAAAGAATCAGATAACTTGAATGATATTTGGAATTGGATTTCTAAAAACCTTTTTAGACTTCATGTTTGTTAAGTCCTTAACCCTTTTCTGAACAAAATACCAGTGTGTGTATTTGATTTTGGAATTCAAATGGAAACCGATCTGTTAGACACATTACAGAGGACTTTGAATTCCCTTTCTGGTGTCATCAGTCATTTAAAAAATCTTCTTTAAATCAATATAAGATGTAATTTAACACGAAATTCTCTGTCAGCATTAAAGATAAAAAAAAAAAAAATCTCAACTTCACAATTCCAGCATGGGACACAAAGTGGTAAGGACTATTAATGGAGAACCATGGACATTACCTTTTGAATGCCTGCTTGGGACTCCAGAACATTGTTCTCCGATCCATTGCTTCGGTTGATCATTCGCCACATTTGGGAATACATGCTGTCCCTCTCAAAAGGATTCAGTCCTTTCATGCGGACATGCTCATATACTGCAGAGTCTAGGACTGTGCCGTAAGGGATTTCTGTTTGCTTGGAAAGGTCCTGGAGAGACCTTGATTATTGGGAGAGAAGAGAGACACAAGAGACAGTACTGAGTATTTTCAAGTGGGAATAAAGTTAAAAGAAAACAAAAAGGCAATAGGTGTGCAAACATATATCAAATTGCTCTTCTTATTTTGTTGTTTCCTAATATTAGGATACAATGTGTAAGAAAAAACTGCTGTTAGGGTATATGGCATTTATACAAATTATGAGAACACAAAGTTATTATTGAAGGAAAAGTACAAATTTCTAGCGGTAATGCAATGCTTGCTTTGTGAAGCTTCATGGGGGAAAAAGCTAGCAATTCCATCAAAGACAAGTTAAATTAGACTGCTAGATAATCATATGCTAATTTAGTAATTTAAAAAAAATTCAATATGTTATAAGCATTAGTTCTACATTTCTTTAGGTAGCAAGGCTTATTTTTTTAAATTATAGAATTTACATAACATGCTTTGAGGTCAAATGTAGTCTTAAAAATTAGTAGTTATGATAGTCATTATTTGAACACATACATATTGGACAAGTGATATACATTATCCTCAGAGAAATGCCTCACATAAATCATTATTTGACCTACTTTATGGATGAGGAGACTTAGGTTGAGAGAGTAAGTGACTTGATCAGTGTGGCATAGTCAGTGAGTGCGAGAGCTAGAATTCAAATGTGGGTCTGTCCAGTCCCAAAGACCACAGTATTTCCAATGCAAGATGCTGGTTCTTATTTCTATATTTCTTTTGCTATATTTGCTTTAGCACTGTGTGTGTGTGTGTGTGTGTGTGCGTGCGTGTGTAGTGTGGAGGTGCGGGGAGCGCTTTCTATTTGGATGAGAACACATTTCATGTTTCTGGAAAGCTGAAAACATATTCAGAATAATGCTTCAAGATTTTTAAGTCAATCTTTTAAGTTACAGATAGCATCTACTTGTCCCAGGTTATCTGTCTCTAAATTGGTGGTCGATTTCCCTCCATTTGAGTCCCTCTATATTTTCCAGCTTAAAGAACCAGTTATCATTCCACTGGAACTCATTGAATTTGTGTAGGTGCCCAACTCTAATGACTGACATTGAAGAACAAATACTGTGCCTTTGGCATACTGTTAAAATCAGATTTTAACAGTTACAACTCACTAACTTTTGGGAATGGGAACAGATGCTTTGAAACACTATACCATACTTCAAACAAGAATGAATGCACACAGAACACTACAACCATGAGCTATGAATCTCATGTAATGTATACCTCTGAACTTTTGGTGTGTTTCTAGATAGAGTTTGCTAATGATTTCCTGAGGATCTTTGCAACCAACACTAGCACTGGGCAAAGGCACTGGGAATACTCTTGCAGTTCACCAACCTCCATCATGTACAAAATTGTGTTGGAAACAATACATTATGGGCCATGTTTGTTAGAGGAATATTTGTGCCAATTTCTAATAGTAACTTTCAGCAAAATTTAATCTGCATTTTATTGAGTTTTGTTTTGTTGATGTATATTATTTACTCCATGGAAACTACTATGATAATTCCTTTTTGCTCTACACACCTGTTGCGTAAAATAATGCATTTAAATCATCCTATTTGAAGAGAAAGTGTAATTCTGGAATTTTCTGGAATATTCTACTATTGAATGAATTCTACCATTTGTAAAAGATAAACTAAAGTGATAATGTAGATGAATAATTGAGGGCAAAAGCAATAATAAAATGAGCCGTATATAGTTAGGATGCAACTAAATAACAAAGTGAGTGGACATTTACTTGCAGGATATATTATAATTATCTTGGTATATTATAACAATAAAAATTTTGTTCCAGAGAGCAATTTACTGCTGTTTTCAGTAGTATCAGTAAAACTCTATTATAAACATGAACATTTTAAACATATATCCCTGCTTAGTGGAGGATACCAAAAAGTGATAACACAGGAAGAAGAAACGGAACATATCTACACAGGTTATAACAATATTCATTTGTTCAGTTTCTATAAATACAAAGGTGAAGACCAGATGGTTATACAGAGTACCATCTAGAACCTGCAGGTCTATGGATGGAGAGAGCACATATTGCAGGTCACTAGACACCCTACCAGTACAAGGTTGGGCCCTTGGCTGTCTGGCAGTACTAGCAATCAAACTCAACTATAACCAGCAGAAGATTTTAATTTAATAGAGGTGAGATCACAGTTTAGCACAATTTTTTTTTCAGTGCCTTCATTTAAATATATAAATGGTTTGCCCAAATAGTCACCCTGGCTAAATGCTGCTAAATAAGTTAGTGCTCCTTCTTATCCTTCCATGAAAAGAAAACTGAAATCAAATGTTAAGAACTTCAATATGTTCAGGTTTTTGTGACATAGCTTCACCTTAAATATTAGCTTTACAGCCTGAAAATCTAAGTTTTAATACAGTTTAGCTGGTGAAGTTGTTTTGTACACAATACATTTTTAGAGGAGTATCTTAATATATTGCCTATGTGAAGCTCCTGGTGTTACAAAAAAGGCAGTTTATATTCAACATACTTCACGTTTAGAATAGCAGAGCATTTTGTAATTTAGAACAAAGGCATGTTCTCTCTAGTAGTTTGTGATATCAAGTGCAACTTATAAGTTTGCCTTGAGACGTGTTTGCAAAAAAAATTACAGGTTTTCTGATTCAGCATGTTCCCTCATAGTACACTACGATAGCACCAAAGATGACAAAAATAAAATGACTGAAGCAAAATGAAGTGAACACAAATAGCTTATTACAGAATGAAAAGGCCATTTCAGGAGCCCAACATAGAAAGGGAGTAACTATTACAAGTGGTCGCTTTGTTTTTTTCATACTAAGAAGAGTTTCGAACAAGATTAGCAGAAATGCTGTAGCCTATATTATGAGCCTCTAAAGGAAATATAGTAGGTTATTCAACAAATGGTAATCTTCAAAAACTTGTATCTGAAGGTCAAAATCTGACTGCATAATATTTAGACATGCCCAATTGTCGTTGTAAAATGTAAAACTATCATAGAATCATTAACAGGCACCTAATATATACATTAATTTACCATGGCAAATACTGACATTTCTTTTTTAACAATAGACATTTTCTCAGATGACCGAAGGAATGGGAAAATCAGCTGGGTGCAGTGGCTCTCGCTTGTAATCCCAGCACTTTGGGAGGCCAACGCGGGTGGATCACCTGAAGTCAGGAACTTGAGACCAGCCTGGTCAACATGGTGAAACCTTGTTTCTATTAACAACAACAACAACAAAAAACTGTATGTAGTGGCAGGGATCTGTAATCTCAGCTACTTGGGAGGCTGAGGCAGGAGAATTGCTTGAACCTGAGAGACAGAAGTTACAGTGAGCTGAGATTGCACCATTGCACTCCAGCCTGGGTGACAAGAGCAAAACTCCATCTCAAAAAAAAAAAAAAAAAAGGAATGGGAAAATCTAGAGTACTCCAGATACTCCAGAGAAGTGCTATCTGTGAACATAGTATTAGTATGTATAACTCATACTACATTTGTCTACCTAACCACATATACTCACGTAAAAGTCAGTGAATGCTCCCTCTGAGAACCCATTAAACCTCAGCTCTCTTCTCTCAAACTCACACTCTCACTCATGCACACAGTAAAAAGAATGAGTGTCTATAGCTCTAAGTGGTGGATGATAAAAGAAATGCTTTGCTGCTCTAATCAGCCTTATCTTCTTGACACCTCACTGAGATTATTCTTTTATTCCTGCTACTGTTCTCCGATCAGACTAGCATCAAACTATGGGTACTAAACGATACTGAGAGCTTACAAGTAAGTTATATTTAGTTCTTTGTATGAACAGTACATACACTGAGGAACTGTGTAATTTAGGGCAATTCTGTGAAAATAAATTTTTAAAATTTGAGTGGTTTAGGTTTCTGTAAAATTCTTTCCATGAGAATAACAAACACTGAAACCCTTTTCAAGCATTTAAAATTGGTTTGGGGCCAGGCGCAGTGGCTCATGCCTGTAATCCCAGCACTTTGGGATGCTGAGGAAGGCAGATCACTTGAGATCGGGAGATTGAGACCAGCCTGGCCAACATGGTGAAACCCTGTCTCTACTAAAAATACAAAACTTAGCCGGGCATGATGGTGCACACCTGTAATCCCAGCTACTCACGAGGCTGAGGCAGGGGAATCACTTGAACCCAAGAGGCAGAAGTTGCAGTGAGGCGAGACTGTGCCACTGCACTCCAGTTTGGGCAACAGACCGAGACTCCCTCTCAAAGAAAAATAAAAAAAAAAACAATAAAATTGAATTAATTATTTAATATTTGATAGCCGACTATTAGATATACCTGATAGCAATAGCTTTACCACTAAGTAGGTTAGATTTTAAAGTCAAGCATATCTGTCAAATCACTACTTGATCAGGTTTCTACTGTTTTTATATATTTTTATGCTGATGATTCCTCCTTCCACAATGTCCTATTGAATGATTTCTACTGGTATTTTTTTGTGGAATTTACCCCCACCCCCCGGCAGAGTCAGGTGATTCTTTATAAATACTGTTCAAGAAGAATTCATGCATTGAAATGGAATAAATAATACATGATTTCCCTTCCAAGTATGAGATTCTGTGACTCTATGATACTAAATGGTCATTAATTTCTTCATAGTAAACTCTTTGGGACATTTATACAACTTTATATTAATGAAATAAGGTAATATTAAATACATTGCTAAAAACACATCCCTAAAACTGTCAACTAGTTTTTTTTTAATCTAATGCCTAATCCCTCTGTGGTAAACTTTCACTCATATTTTTTTCCTATTTTCCTTTAACAAGAGAGTAGATGTTACTATCCACATAAAACTTAAATAACTCTCATAAACCTCTCTGCCCCATCTCCATTTTCTTTGTCTTCTAAAATTAAAAACTACATTTAGCCTGGTTGTGTGGAATGCTCACCAACAACTGACAAGAGTGACCTGCCAGCCTGGCTTTGGGGAATTGTAAGTCTAATCCCATTTTCTATGGGATGGAACAAGTCAACTTAAGTTATCACATCAGAGGAGATTTCCCTTCACAGGGAAAAAAAATGGAACATGGCTGATAGGATAGGCACCAGATGCTTCAGGCAAAAGGGCTAACAGTGGAAAAGAGACAAATAGAGGTATATGACAAGCATCCTCCAACTCAGTTTAGGTTCCCTCCGATTCTCTTCCCAGTTTTCTCCTTTGGATGCTGATTTCAGCAACTGTCAAAGGACAGATACTGTTACAGCCCTGAGAGCTCATTAGCAACCATGTAAAGAACCTGCCTGTCCATTGGTTGTAGCAGCTGAGAGCTGTCCTCTGAAGTGCAGTGACAAGTTTTCCAGCACAAAAAGTGATCCAAAATGTAGCACTTAAAGGAACAACTAATATGCCGGGAGGGTGAGAATTAGTGTTGTTCAGACCCAAGAAGCATGTCAAAGTGTTAGAAAATGGATTGGGGAGCTTGGTAAGGCAGGGCACCCCTAAGAGGTACTGCCAACAGCCCAGCACTGAGCAAACTCTTCGTTTCTAAAAGCATGAATTGTGAAAACATAAATATTTGTGTTTCAATCTTTGAGAAAATTATTTAAACTTCTCCAAAATGCAATTTCTTTCTCTATTGAGCAGGAGAACTAATACTTTCATATTAAGGTATCTAGAGGTTTGAATTAGATATTGTTTATAAGACACTTTTCTTAGTAATTAGCTCTCTATGAGCACTCAATTACCAGTAGTTACAATTATTGATGTTATTATGATGATTACTATTACTTTGTTCTCTATTACAGTTTCTGGAATTGCTGTATCCTTATTTCCCATCAATTGGATTCATTCTCAGCTAATCCCCTTCCTTACCTGTGGCTCTTTAACTTCCCCACCTCATCTACTCTGTCATCAAGTCCTGTACATTTTACCTCCTAAATTTTGTAATTCTGTCACCATCTTTGCCTTTCCATGTCTAATAGCCTTGTCATTTCTACCTAGACTATTATTTTTAAGCCTTTTCCCTATCTCTGTTCTCACTCACCACTAATCCATTCTTTAGCACAGCTAAACTGTTCTTTCTGATACGCAGATCTGATCATACTGCTGCCTTGTTTAAGTATTGCCTGTGTACTTCACTGCCCTTCGAAAACAGTTTAAACTCCTTAGCCTTCAAGTTCCTTCAAAAATTTGGCTTAAGTCTTTTCTTTTTCTATTCTCAGAAACAACCTTTTGACTTATTCATATTCACAGTATAAGCCAAACACCATTTCTTCACAGGTGCATGTCTTGGTAGATGTCTTCTTGGCATAAGATGCCTCTTTGTCTACATGGAGAATTCCTTCCTTTCAACATGAAACTTCACTCTCTTCAGTGCTCTTCTAACACTTAGAATATGTTCACATTTCAGCATTGTGTTTAGGAATTGTATTTGTTTATTTACCTCATTAGAATATAGATTGCTGGTTCCCATGATTTTTAAAAAACTTCATCTTTGAAATCCAGACCTAATCCAGGGTCTGGAAAACATTCAGCAATCAATGAAGCTTACTTGTTTTATGGTGGTCTTCTTTACTAGAAAGATATTTCATTTTGGGAAGTAAGCATTCCCCTGAAACTAGCATGGCATAATAACAGCATTTTAACTATATATTACTAACCATTCTATAGCTGACTAATCACGGCCAGAAGTATTTCTAGTTAAAAAATAAAAACAAGGCCAGGCGCGGTGGCTCATGCCTGTAATCCCAGCCCTTTGGGAACCCGAGGCGGGCAGATCACGAGGTCAGGATACAGAGAGTATCCTGGCCAACATGGTGAAACCTGGTCTCTACTAAAATACAAAACCTTAGCTGGGTGTGGTGGTGGGCACCGGTAGTCCCAACTACTTGGGAGGCTGAGGCAGGAGAATCGCTTGAGCCCAGAGGCGGAGGTTGCAGTGAGCTGAGATCACACCACTGCACTCCAGCCTGGCGACAGAGCAAGACTCCACCAGAAACATAAATAAATAAATAAAAAATCTAAAACATTTTTAAAGAAATATTTGGCAATTTCCTCTGTGACAATCAGCTGGGAAAGTTTTATCAAACCTCCAGTGAATTGCCTGTCACAACATTTTGCCACATATGTAAAATAAATAAATTCAGAGGCAAGGCAAATAAAAAGAAAACCTAAACAATTAGGATCAAAAAATGTATTTTGAAAAGCTGAGGGTATTGTCCGTGATTCTGGTAGACATAGGACCTGGTACAAAGTAGAATGTTTGTTCCTGAAAAAGTTACTTATCTGAGCAGTGCAGACAGAGAAGATAAGGAGTACATGAACTGAGTGATTTGTTCACTGAAATATTGGAAGCAAACTGAAACGGTGAAGAAAATTGCTTAATTGAAATGTTTATAAATATATAAAAGAATTCATGATTTTAGTAGCTAAAGAAGAGACAAGCCGCAGAACAAGTCGAGGACAGTCACCTTTGGCAATGTTGAGGATTACTACAGAAAATTAAATTTTAGGATTGTTTTTCCTGGTTGAATATTTAGGTAAAGAGGAGGAAGGAGAGTATGTATGCTCTATGTATGGACAAATGGAATAAGCCTTCCATCTTCCGATTTGTGGCATAGCCAATGGCCACTTGTTCTTTGAGAAGCCACATTCCTATCTTAGTAGCTCCTTTCCTTAGTGAAGTTTTCTTAATTACCTCAGACACAAGTTTGTAAAGTCTGATGAAATATAAACATATCAAGAGTATATGGTGGGATAAAAAGGACTCCTGATATTTTCAAGGTGGCTTGGTCCATAATTTAGAGCTCTGTAAAAGCTATTTTTAGTGCCTGAAGGGGTGTCCTTATTTATTGAAAGTAGGCTCGGGAAAGAGTTTTTAGCCTAATAGCTCTAAGTTTCTTATTTTAAAAAAGATTAATGTCAAAGTCATGTTAATGGAAGACATAGGGTTCTCTCATAGAAGATTAGATTGTATAGCCTAAGGAACCCAGAGACAGCAATCTCTAATGAAGGAAAGTACCAGCACCAAAGTGCTTGTGTCTTCCTTCCTATTATGATGCCAGAGTCTTTTCCTCCTCAACAGAGCAGAAGCCTTTGAAAGAACAAGCTGAGGTCTGAGACCACCACAGTAGAATGCTACCATGCACGGCAGAGGGTTACGACTCCATTTTGGAAATAGAGAGAATTTCTCAAATGAAGCCTTCCAGATGGAGAGGGTGCCATAAGAGGAACAAAAGAGGGTTAGAGATTTACAGAGGGTCAGAAGATGAGCACCTCCATGTGGAATGCTTGAATAAGGTCTAAATGATGCAGCCTTTTCTAGTCCCTCCATTCTGTCCCTTTCCCCACTCCTGGCCTGAGTCTTTCCTCTTCCCCCTAACCCTCCTCATGTGGCACAACAGAATACATTAGATAAAAGACAGCTTCAGGTCCTTCTGCTTTGAACTCCTTAGAATGTCTATTTCATTTTTACTTTTCAGAACCGTTTAAAGGGTCACCAGAATGTAAAATGCGTTTGGTCTAGGAAAGGTGTGCAGCAAGATTCATGAGAAGGGCACCTCTACCTGTTAGAACACGGTCCTCCTGTGGTCGATTAGATTACAAAGTGTGGGGATTACAGCCCAGCAGATGACACTGAAGTCTATCCTGACAGACTTGGGAATATTTTCTGCACTCTCTCCCGACAAAAGTAGTCTGAGGCAGCCCCACCCACAAAGTGGTAAAGACAGGATGGTCACAGGTAAAATTGTAAGTTTATGTAAAGTAGATGCCCTTGGGAAGGGTGGATGTCACGGACTACTTAGGGGAACATCGCCTTGCATTAAAAAGATCTGCACTTTCCATACAAACTTAGGAGTTAATTCAGATTTGTGGACATGGCAGGCCATTTTAGATAATCTAAGGAAAGATGGAAATGCTGCATGTCTTACTGCTGTTGGCTATAACCAATAAAAATGATTGTTAAACTCTCTCCGAAATGATGGTGTCATACAGATGCAAGAGAATAGTCATCTGAAAATCTGACTGGCTTGTCTGACTTCTTGACCCACATTACAAGCTAGAAACTAATTGTGTCACATCATGAACCCTGAAATGTGGCAGATACTGTATTTTTCTACCACAAACCTCAAAACTCTGACAGTGTTGAAAGAAGTATCGTTTATGACCCTTTTCTCTATTTTAAATGGCTATTAAATAAACAAATATTTGGTACATATTAATATTTGATAATAAATACATTATAAAATAAATATACATGTATATACCATGACAGGCTATTTTAGATATATTTAATATATGTGTATGATACATAAGATACATAATATATAAATTATTAAGCAAATCTTCACTATAAAATGTCCTAGTGTTCTATACATTCAATTACCCTACATTTTTCCTGTGCATGGTACAAAGCATGTGCAACTTCTTTTTTATATATCATGAAAAAGCTGCAATACTTATTTATCTCAAAGAATTAGGAAGAAATATGAAATTATCCTAAATTTTATGGCCAGCATTTAACTATGTTACCACTGATTATAGGCTGATTGTAAAATTTATGTTAAGAGGATATCCTCAAATAATGCAATAGATTTCAGCAGTGAAATAGGGGATTTTCATATTCCTATATTCTTGAACATTCAGGAAGGACTTCACTAATTCCCATTAATTTCCCTGGAAGGATCAGATTTTTTTTTTTATTATACTTTAAGTTTGTACGTGTGCACAACGTGCAGGTTTGTTACATATGTATACATGTGCCATATTGGTGTGCTGCACCCATTAACTCATCATTTACATTAGGTATATCTTCTAATGCTATCCCTCCCCCTTCCCCCCACCCCACGACAGGCCCCCGTGTATGATGTTCCCCTCCCTGTGTCCAAGCGTTCTCTTTGTTCAGTTCCCACCTATGAGTGAGAACATGTGGTGTTTGGCTTTCTGTCCCTGCGATAGTTTGCTTGAATGATGGTTTCCAGCTTCATCCATGTCCCTACAAAGGACATGAACTCATCCTTTTTCATGGCTACATAGTATTCCATGGTGTATATGTGCCATATTTTCTTAATTCAGTCTACCATTGACGAACATTTGGGTTGGTTCCAAGTCTCTGCTATTGTGAATAATGCTGCAATAAACATACGTACACATATGTCTTTATAGCAGCATGATTTATAATCCTTTGGGTATATACCCAGTAATGGGATGGCTGGGTCAAATGGTATTTGTAGTTCTAGATGCTTGAGGAATCGCCACACTGTCTTCCACAATGGCTGAACTAGTTTACAGTCCCACCAACAGTGTAAAAGTGTTCCTATTTCTCCACATCCTCTCC
>NW_012113475.1:5191870-5304729 GCF_000951035.1 Colobus angolensis palliatus | reverse complement strand
AAACAAACAAAAAAAATTAACACTAATGCTATATTTCAAATTTATAATTGACAGATGGTTTATACTGAAATTATCGCAGACATACACAAATATACACACACAGATTGTTTTTTCCATCTCTGAGTGAATTATCACATATTTGTCCCTATTAAATTTCATCGTACTTCTAATCACCTTGTTTTATTTGTAAAGGTCTTTATACATTCTTACAGTGTAGTTCTAGTCAATAATCACCCCTACTCAATATAGAGTAATCTGCATATTTAATAAGCTTACTCCCTATTCCATACTTCAAATCAACACTGAAAATGTTAATTAGAATCTAAGACCAATGCTGACTTATGGAAAAAATTTATTCAATATACCCTCCAAGGCTGACATTGAACTATTGATCACTACCTTGTGTATGGCCTACTAACAAGCTCTGACACAATAATACATAATAATACTACATGAAACAACGACCCAAATGAATACAGTGTGAATTCAAATGAGGAATCAATAATAATTTGTGATTTCCTCTATAAGATCTTTTGAAGAGCTCAAAAACATTAATCATGCTAGCAAAAATTTCACAGTGGGAAATAAAAGACTAGGAGAAATACGTTACCATGAATAAATGTAGGCTAATTTAATAGCCTATTTAAAGAACCAGTGAAACATTATTGTCAAAGTAAGGTAGAAGGTCATAGTTTCAGTGAGGCATCTAATGAACACGACTAAACCCCAAAATCCTGGCTCTTCATAACACAGGAACAGGGGACCAAGTCTCTACTGATAACTCAACATTTTCCAAATGCAAAAGATACATTTCTCTTCCCAGTCCAGTAGGTCTGTGAATTTCTCAAAATAAATATATTTTTTTATTTTTATTCTTAGAATGATTCAGAGAACATGTCCTCTATTCTCAAGTAGGTGATATTTCCTTTTTGAGAAATTTCAGGAAGAGTTGGTATTAAATACATATCTTGATGCCTGAGGGCCAGGTCTTATTAACTGCTATTTTGAGATTATAAATACCCAAACTGTTCTGCAAATGTGCTCCACACCCCCAAGTCAACAGCAAATCTTGCGAATTCTGTAGCATCGCTCTCAGAGAAGTACAATCGAAATCTGCATAAAAGCAGCCCACCAGCAAGCTTTTGACCTTATTCCTCGCCTTCGCCTTCCTCACCACTTGCCATTAGCTAGGGCATCTGGCTCTTATCTAGCATCATCCCTCCTTAGCATCAGGGCTTAAAAAATGGGGACTGTAGTAGGTGTGTGTGTGTGTGTGTGTGTGTGTGTGTGTGTGTGTGTAGGAGTGGAGGAGAAAGTCATTAAAATAAATTAAATATCTTTAGATGACAGGAACTATGGAGGAACTAAGAGCATCAGAGAATTAATGGGGTCAAACAGATACTTAGTAGTAGAGTGTGGAGCATACCAACATTACTGGCATGATCGGGAGGGTAGGGAAAGAAAAATGGGACTGGAAATACAGAACTAGAAAAAGAAAATAAGAAGATATGACAAAAAAAGATTTTCTTTTCCGATTTGCCTTTCAACTTAAGATATCCGTTAATCAGGTTTTCATGTGAGTATCAGTTTTATCTCACATCTTGTTTAATAAGATATCTCATTGGTATAGTTGATACAAAATTTTATGCCTGAAGGGACGTGGAAAATAACATCATTCAAACTGTGGAACAAATATTTGTGCAGTGAGCAAAGAATTGGATCACTTTTTTAAAAGATGAAAAACAGAAGTGCAAAGTGGTTTTAAAATTTGCCTTATTTTTTAGTAGGAGAAAAGAGACTTGAACCTAAGTCTTCAGTCTCCTTTAACAGTATTCTTCTGCCAAACAGCCCTGCCTGCCAACTCCAGTCTTGCTGATTTTCATCACTACTCTTCCCACATTAATTTCACAAAAGGATTCTCCATACTCAAACTACGTCCTCCACAATGACTAAGCAGTATACTCCAAGTATAGGGTTTTTTTTTTTAAACCATATCTATAAGTTTGTGGTAGACAGAATTTATTTATTCAGCAGACTTCAGTAAGGGAAGAAAATAACAAGAAATGGAGAAGAGACAGGACTTTATATTCTTGAGTACAGTACTTAATAGGTTTCTAGGCTTAAAGGAGCAAGATTGGGAAGAGAGAGAAAAAGAGAAGGATTTGATTTGTCAAGAATGATTCATCTTGTTCAGAAGAAGATTATTTTAGAAGCTGTGGAAGATTATGAAATTGGTGAAGTTTTTGTCTTGGTGAGCTCAGTGTAAACAGAGTCTGTGGAAATGCTAATATAGCCCTGTTCCTAGGAGCCACAGACAAACTGTGAGACAACTTTTAATTAAATGCTCACTGAAGGGTGGCTTTGAAAGACCAATATTCTTCTAGGAAATTTTAACTTTTTTCCAAAAGAGAGACAAAATTCTGTCTATGACATCGAGATGGCTGTACGTTTGGGAAACATCCATCACTGTAGTACTTAAGTGCTAGGACAAGTAAGCCATTTCAACACTAACAATAGAGAGTAAGGAGATGAATGTCTTCCTCTGCTGCAGTGCTTGTGTGTTCTGGAGTTAAGCCTATACAATTCTCTACTAAAATGAAACAGAAAGGCAGTATGAGCCAGGCCTCTCTCACTTCATCCACCTTCATTTTGGCTGCTCCTAATAAAGTGTGCAATTGTCTACTGAGAGCTATAAAAAAGGCACCCACTGGAAGACTGAAGAGTGAGTGGGTGACACAAAGGATACTCAGAGAGCATACCATTTTGGGTTTCCACTCTTATCCTGAAATAATAGGTCAAAGAAATGGCTTTCATATTTTTATCTAATTTTTTAAATGGGGTACACATACAAGTCATGGAGTTTCATACTCCCAGGTCAGATTCTAAAAAATGTCTTTCTAGTTCATTCAGTGAGTGAATATTTACTTGTAACCCACTAAGTACCCACGCAATATACTACATAAGGCACTGAACTGGTACAAAGATGATACAACAACCCTCAAGAATATGCATTTTAATAGGGAAGTAAAACAAGTAGAATAGTATTCCAATACAGAGTGTAAGTGAGGTAGATGTGAAGTGGTTCAAAAAAGGGAGACACTAAATGCAGTTATGAATATGTGGCAAGGATATACAGAATAAGTGGTATTTGAGCTGTGTATTATGAGAGAGCTAAATAACGATGAGTTAGGAGAGAAAACTTGCCTGGCAAATATGTATCCTGACCCAGGGGTCTTGCCAGTCTTTATTAGTAGCAACTTGATCTCAGTGCTAGTTAGTCACTAGCTAAGGTCAGATAACAGAGTGAATCATTCTTCCAAGCCCTTATTTATGCCTAAATCCAGATAAGGCTTCCAGATGCATCAGATTTTTGTTTGTTTGTTTTGCTTTTACTTTCGGGGGAATGAGAGGATTAAGCAGCAGGGCCAAAAGACAACCCTCAGCAAATCAGACCGTAAGGTAGGATGGTGACATCTGTGTCAGAAACGGTAGCTCCATAAGCAAGAAACTTTGAGATTTAGGTGAATCAGGTCAAAGGAACAATTAATGTATAGAATTGTGGACAAAATGACAAAAATACCATCAAAAATGGGGCAGAGAGAAAGACAGTCCAGGGAATCTACATGAGTGCCTGGAGAAAATGTAGAAGAATGGAAGCAAATGTTAGGTAGGGGCTGTCCATGAACTGTGCTATATTATTCATGCCTTTTGACTTTTTTTCATTTAATCTTTACACTAAACCTATGAAGTTGAATCTATCCCCTTTTTACTCTTAGGGAAAATATGGTTTATAATAATTATGAAATCCTGACAAAGTCATCGAGCTATTAAGTGGCAAATAATTTGAATGCAGATTTGTTTGAATCCAGTCTCCTATTACTGACGTTTGGATACCACATAACTTAGAAATACCTGGAAATAACTTAGCTAAACATCCTGCTGCCATTAATTCTTTTCTGCAAAGCTCTCTTTATTTCCTAAGAAACTTATAGTAACCCTTATGGATGTCATTTATTCATTTACTTATTTCATACAATAAAAGTTTAGTGTATTTGTAATTAGCAAACAATATGTTCCCCTGATAAAAAGTTACAGTGCTAGATTTCCTGGGTTTACTACCCTAGCTTTTAGTTTCATCATTTATAAAATAGAGATGATAATAACATATCTCTCATGGGGCTATTACAAAGACTAAATGAGAAAACCCATGCAAAGTGTTTAGAAAACTAGCTGTCACATAGCAAGCACTCAAGAAATGTTAGCTGCTCTTATTCATACTATTGCAGGTACTCTGAGAGGCACTCTAGCAGTACCAAGATGGATATAACATAGTCTTTGCTTTTGAAGAACTTAAAATCACAAAGAGAAGGCACATGTGTAGTAATGACTAATTATGCCTGGGAAAATGGAAGATACCAGAAGAGAGGGGGTTTTGAGCCATTTCAGGGAGAGAGAAGAGCATGTAAAGCTCCAGAAAGGCATGCAATGTCCCATAAGAGTCTAACTTGACTGTTGCATGAAAATGAGGAGTTCATTGGTGTCCCTGGACAGAAATGTGGATGGGCCAGAAGGGCTCAATATGCTTTGCTAATGGAATTGTATTCATCTTGATTGGATGAAGTAATAATCAAGTTTTTCAAGCCAATTTTGAGGATGGGAGAAGGTAACAGTCTGGACTCTACACTCCAGTGGATAAACTGTAATGGGAAGAGAATGGAGAGAGAGGAGCAATAGATAACATAAGGGAAAAGAAAATAAGATAGGAAGCAGCAGGCAGGGCAGTCATGATATTTTATTGACTCAAATCAATAAAGGGAAGAAAATCAAGCAGAAAATCAAGACTTGGAGAAAAAGATGGAGAAGAAATAGAAGAGGTGATTACAGTTAGCCAATACCTTATTTTAAAAATAGTTCTTGAAACAAATGATGCAATCCACTAAACAGGCTAATAAAGAAAAATTACCCAAGCATACCAATCAATAAAAAATGAAAAAGCATTTGTTAAAATCCAACACCTGTTCATGATGAAAAACACATGGAAAACTAGGAATAGAAGAGAACTTCCTCTACTTGAGAAATAATGTCTACAATAAAAAACTTGACAGATAATGTCATACCTAATAGTCAAAGACTGTTTTTCCAGCAAGATCAGGAGCAAAGCAGAGATATTCACTCTCACTACTCTTAATTTGACACAGTACTGTAAGCTCTATCCAGCAAAGAAAAGGCAAAATAGAAAATAAACGGTATACAGATGAGAAAGACAAATGATACAACCATCCGACTTTGAAAATGGCATAAAGTGTACCTAGAAAATCCCAAAGAATCTACCAAAAACTCCTAAAAGTAATAAATGAGCTTAGCAAGGTTACAAGTTATACCTAGGAAATCCCAAAGGATCTACCAAAAACTCCTAGAACTAAGATATGAGCTTAGCAAGATTATAAGATAAAATCAGCAGACAGAAAACAACTGTATTTCTATATCCTAGTAATGAATATATAAAAATTAAAATTAAAAATTTAATTGCTATGATTTTAATTCTCGTGTTCCTTCCAGAATTCATATTCAAACTTAATCCCCAGTTCAATAATATTAAGAGGGGGGCCTTTAGGAGACAATTAGGCCATAAAGCCTCTGCTGTCATGTCTGGGATTAGTTCCTTACCAAAAGTTTGATGGAATGAGTTTGTCCCCTTTTGACTTTCTATCTTTTCTGTCATGTGAGGACATAGCACAGCAGCCAGGGTACCATCTTGGAAACAGAAACCTGGCCCTCACCAGACTCTCAACCTGCTGGCACTTTGATATTGGACCTCCCAGCATCCAGAATTGTGAGGAAATAAATTTCTATTCTTTCTGAATTACTCAGTCCTAGGTATTTTGCTGTAGCAGCACAAATGGATCAAATAGAGACATACTAGTTAATTGCTGTAAATATACATGCATTAGACAACTTTAATGGCCTCTCATGCACACCTACATTTTCTCTCTCCCACATGTCCTCCTCTCCACAGATAAAGTTGTCTTTCTACAATAATGCCACTCTCCATTACCTCCAGGAAAAATTCCAAATTCCTTAATAAGTCTTACCATGCCCTTGACAACTTAGTCCCACTTTCCTTTTCTTTACAGAGTATCTGCCACTTGCTACCATTCTCTGTGTCCCCAGGCTTTAGTACCAGATTTGGTGATGCTTGAATTTCTAAGCATAATTAGATCATACTCACCTGTGAACACTTAGAAAAAAATTGCTCGATAATTATTTCCTTTTCAAAATGTAGACCAAGGTGATGGCAAAAATGCTGTTATGATATGCTCGGGAAAAGGGGTTCTTCTTTAGTAATAGAATATTTATGGATCTCTTTTTGTATCAGTTTGGAAAGCAATGTTACCCCAGATTAGTTAGATTCAGTGGCAGAATCAACTCAATATTTGTTTAGTCCAACCTTAAGCATTATGGAGAAGGAAAGCACTGAACACAAAAATATGGTAGGATGTTGGGATCTCTTTGAGTAGATCCAAGTTTAATTGCAGCTCCTGGGAATGAAAAAACTCGAGTTTTGTCACTAAAGACCAATTTGATTCTAAAGTTATTAATAAATATAACTGTGCAATCCTGATTTTCCCGTAGCTATTTTCACTTTTATGTGAACTAGGTAGCTCTTGAAAGTAATATTACAATAAAGGCAAACAGAACCAATGATGATGCTATTACCCAGTGCTTACTCTGAGGTACCTTCAAAGCTTCACATGCTCCATTTTACCATTGCCACTATTAGTCTAGTTATCAAGAGAAAAAAATTCATTCCAATTTCTAGGTGTTTGAAAACAATACCTTATTTTAAAATAGGTGTTTAACTATATGTTGTTACCTCTCAGTGGGAATGAAAAAGCCCAAATTGTCATTAGAGTCTTGTGGAAATGGCATTTTTTTCCCTTTAAAAACTGAATTGTGTCATACTCTGTCACATTATATTATATTAAACACAGGATGTAGTTATGATGTGCTGCCCAGATCACTGAAGGGATATGAAATTAAATTTATGGGTTATCTTTTCCAAGGAAATTTCCCTTTCAAAACTTTTATTAATAACAAGTGCCAGCCTGGGTGTGGTGGGTCACGCCTGTAATCCCAGCACTTTGGGAGGCCGACGCGGGTGGATCACGAGGTCAGGAGATTAAGACCAATCTGGCTAACATGGTGAAACCAGGTCTCTACTAAAAAAATACAACAACAAAAAAAACTAGCCGGGCGTGGTGGTGGGCGCCTGTAGTCCCAGCTACTTGGGAGGCTGAGGCAGGAGAATGGTGTGAACCCGGAAGGCAGAGCTTGCAGTGAGCAGAGATCATGCCACTACACTCCAGTCTGGGTGACAGAGCAAGACTCTGCCTCAAAAAACAAACAAACAAACAAACAAACCAAAAAACAAGTTCCAGTTAGATTAGATGCTCATAGATATCTAATTTTAAAAACAAGGTAAAATTTTATGAAATTACTCAGCTTCCCCTAAATAAATCTATTAGATTGCTCCTACCAATCTAGAAGAGTTTCTGTTAACCATCAATTCAAAGAAGCTGATTTCTCTCCCCCATCCCCGCCCCCTCCCCTTAACTGACATTCCTCTAACCACCTCTTCCCACTGTAGTCTGCAGAAGCAACGCTGAATTTTGGAAATGAAGCTATGGTTGGCATGTGTTTGCCAAAGGCACAGCAAAATTGGGATGGAAAAAGTGTACTGATACGCACTGCAGCTTCATTTAGTGATGAGCAAATCTTATGGATATAAATGATTAAGAAGCATGACATTGAATGCTACTTTGAAAAAAAGTTTCTCTTTTCTAAGAAAAATTAGAATCTTCCCAAGAAACTTTGGCATTAATTACAAATGAAACTTTGAATGTTTCCAAGAAACAGTGCAGGTAATTATGTTTACCAACACTGTTGGGGCATGAAATTAGAAGATATCTTTAAATTTCGGGAGGGAATCTGGCTTCTTTTAACTTATTTGGCTCTGATTCTCTCCTTCCAAAATTAGTCCAGTGATAATATTATAAGAAAGTAGAGATTTATTATACCCACTGATGACTTTAATAATGCCAGTTGGCATTGGAAAGGAATAATTTTTTAAAAAATGAATGCTCAGTTACTTTGGGCAGTAGAACTACACTTGAGGGAAACATGATGTGAAATTACAATCTTTTTCCATCAGGTTTTACTTTTAGACAAACCTATGGATGTAAAAATTTGAGACAGGCTTCTGCTCCCACTACTATTGCATAAAAGTCTAGATAAAAACTGGTGCTAGCAAAGTTAGTAATAACTAAATAACTCAGATTTACAGACATCACAAAGTCTGCAACCTCAGAGAAATATCAGATCAAGTGAACAAATTCTAGGAGCCACCACCAGATAAAAAAATAATTTGACAGGTAAGACCATGGATTGGTATCTGATTGATGTGGGTTGGACTCTCAACTCTGACACTTATTGAGTGTGTAATCTTAAGCATTATCCCCCAAAACTCTGTTTCTTCATCCATAGAATAGCAATAAGAGAAGTACTTGTATTATTAAGCTTATTCTGTGGAATAAATGAGATAACACATGTAATATGCTTAACTTCTGGTTCATTATAACTTCTCAGTCAATGTTAACCATGATTTTTTGTTTACTACTATGATAGTTGTTCACTGCATAGGATCAGTTATTTCATTTAAAGTTTTTATGATTTATTTATTTAAAAACATTTCAAAGTCAGATATGAACTACATAAATTTTGAGCTTTAAGGATACCCAAAATGTGACACATTCAACATAATTGATAGGAAATATATTAATGAAATAAAATACTCAATTTTAATGATTAAGAACTATTTTGCTATTTGCCATTTGCAACAACATGGATGAACTTGGAGGATGTTACACTAGGTGAAATAAGTCAAACACAGAAAGACAAATATTATATGATATCACTTATATGAAGAATCTAGAAAAGTCAAACTTTTAGAAGGAGTAGTAGGATGGTGGTTGCCAGGGGCTAGAGTATAGGAGAAATGAGGAGATGTTGGTCAAAGGGTACAAACTTTCAGAAGATGAACAAGTTGTGGGAATCTAACGCACAGCATGGATGGTGCATTTGATTGTGGTAATTGTTTCACAATACATATGTATATTGAATCATCACATTGTGTACCTTAAATATGTTCAATTTTTATTTGACAATTAAACTATTTTTCTTAAAATGACTTCTATTGGTTGGATTTGCCAAAGTCTTACCCTGAATGGTGGATACCAGTTATAGACATAATTAACTCATGTTGGGATATATGCCTACACGCCTACAACACAAAAGTCATCTAACTTTTGATACTCAGACCAGTTGAGGATTTGGAGAATTTCATCCTTTACATCCCTTAGCAGTGGAAAATGCTATGACAAGTTTCTTCTTGTGTTCTCTAAAAACTAAGATCCACACAGAAATTCAAGTTGAAGTGTGGTGTGGGAACTAACATGATGCAGTTAGAATGTAGGCTCAGGAACCAGATTTAAGGTTTGGTCTTTACTTAGTCACTTACTAGCCGCAGACTTTGGGTGAGTTACTTATCCTCTCGACTTTAGTTTTGTCATTTATAAAGTGAGTTATTGATTGTATGTATTTTTGAAGATGATGGTAAGTTTTAAATGAGCTAATGCATATAAAACACTCATCAAAAGATCTGGCATTTTATAAGTGATCAATAAATGTTTATTATTATTTTCATAATTTTACTCATTTCATTGATCTTTTGGCTGGGCTGTTGTAATCATTTTCATATTGCTTAAAGTATGATGCTTATGGGGTCACCAGTATAAGATTTCCCTCAATGGTATAAGTTTCACTGTGTATGATTTGTAATTTATGTCACACATAGATCTGGTTACATGGACAATACATTGGGGGAATATGAAGTTTCTGTATCAAAGGAATAATTGGAAAACAACTTGAGCAGCATGATTTGATGAGAGAAACTAGAAACATCATTTTTATGAATGGATAAAATAATTGACTACTTATTAGCATTATTGTTTCAATTTGTATAATGAGCAAATTGAAAAAAATACCCTACTTATTTATAGATAATTCTTATTTTTTTTGGTATTATGTTATAATAGTTTTATGGCTACTAATGAATTTACATTCTTTTTAAAAGAAAATAACTACTCACATTATCTTTTCCAAACAAGTTACATTCCTAAGGAATTCCCTGACATATCTAATTTTCTGAATTTGAATTTCCAGCTTTTTGGGAAATGAATGTTCAACTTTAGGAAAATTCAAACTTATCCTGGGATGAATAAACATTTTCAGGAAAATTTTTCTTAAAACCATATATAGAACATTATGTTCTAATAAGGCAGATATTATACTGTAGTGCTGATCTTATAGCATGAAACCACAAAAGCAAAACTGGCCGTGGTGGATAAAAGACCCTTGGGCTCTACAGGCTCATGGAAATGGCATATGTGAATTGGGAGACACCAGTTTAGGTAACTTTTAGGATTAAGTAAGTGCATCCCACCATTCCAACTGCAGCTAGTAAACAGCAGCAATAAGAACCACATGAAGTATAATATAATGAAGAGAAAAACAGAATGAGGTCACTGAAATACTATAATTTTCTGTTGATTGCTATTCCCCTCCCTTTTCTTTTCTCCCCAATCCCAAGTCATCCATCTATCTCTCATCTATCTGTACCTATTCAACTATTTATTCTGACAGTACATAATGGGACAGATTCAAGGCAAAGATTTTCTTTTAAGTTTGACTCTTTTTTTTCTTCCTTTTCACAATGTTAGCCAGACATAGTCATTCTTTGTGGATATTAAAATTCTGAAGATGTGTTATCCTTCCAGGAAAATGTGAGAAACAACATTCAAATAGTAGCCAAAATTTTATTTTATAAAAAATGCTCTACCAATACTGCATTTTCAGGACTTGGACTAACCAGTGCTACTCTGCAGTAACACAAAATTGATCCTTTACTCAAAGGGAAGTTGTATATTTATTATAAGACACCATATACTTATTCTCAGATAGCTTTGGCCACTCATCATTTCTCATGCTTTGTGGCTAATGGAAACATTGTCTACTTACTGGATGGAACTTTCAATGCGTGTGATAGTGAGGAAAGCAGCGAGGTTTGCTGTGTAAGATGAGATAACAATCAAAGCAAATAGCCACCAAGCCCCCATCATCATTCGGGTAGCCAGAGTCGTGTACGGGACCTCTCCACCTGTGGAAAGAAGCAAAGAGATAAAAAGAACATCATCTAGCATTTATTGAAGATCTGAAGTCATCTATATTCAACACCAAATTAACTTTCAAGTAGTGAGAAATTTTTCTGCTTAACATCAACGTAGATCTCTATATGTTCATCACTCCATATTTAATTCTCTTTTATGAGATTATGAAAGATCCGGCCAAAAGAAGCATGATAAATATTTAGTATGCCATGTTTAAATGATAGTTCTTCTCCCTTCCTGTTCAACCCTATAAATTACCCTTTTATTAGAATCACAGTATATAACTTTATTTCCAAGGGCTTGATTATTCATTAGTTAGGTGATATTAATACTGATATGCCTATATTTAATGGAAATTTTCAGATTTCCAGCTAAATAAATAATATTGAATTTTTGTTTTGTTATATTCTCTTGAAACATAGCTTGTTAATGATCACGGGATCACACATATTAGTGTTGGCTTCAGCATCACATACTTGTTTTGTTCTACTTTCAATTGACTTCCTATTCTTACAGTCTTGTTGCAGAATCCTCTTTTCCATCTTTTAAATGTTGGAGTGTTCTTGGGCTCAGTCCTTAGACTGCTTCTATTCTTTGTCCATAGTCTCACTCTGGATAATATCAATGAGTCCCCTGACTTTGACTATGATCTACAGTATACTTCAATAACACTAGAATTTATATTTCTAGCCCCCTACCCTGACTCACTCTAGAGAGCTATAGATAAAGGCCTACATGATTCTCACTTGGAATCCAATATGCATCTCTAACTTATGACTTCTAAAACAGAACTCGTTTTATTTTACTCCTAAATTAACTCTCCTTCAAGCCAGTCCATACCATGTCAGGGAATAGCACCACTATTTACTTTATTTCTCAGACCCAAAATAGGAATTTTCAAACATCTTCTTCAATAGCAAGTCCTGTCACCTTTACATTCAAATCACATCCCAAATCCTATTTCATCTCATCCTGTCTACTGCTGACACCCAATTCAAAGATGACATCTTTGACTCTACTACTGAATGGCTCATGTGGTTTCCCTATTTGTCTACCTTCTAGAGAGTACCACTCCTAAGTCTATTACTATGGTGCTCTTATAAATGAAAATCAGATCAATGGGATTCGCTTGATCAAAGCTCCCAGTGGCTTCCCAGAACTCTTTAACAAAATAAAATAAAAAATCTCTACCAAGGCTTACAAGGCTCTATATATACTCATCTTAGGTCAGTTGTCTGACTTTCTTTCTTACCATTCTCTCAATGGCTTTCTTGAAAGTTCCTCTATAGAGCCGTGCCAATATATGTCCCAGGGCACTTGTATTTGCAAATGGTTATGCCTAAAATTCTCTCCTCTATAATTCATAAATTCTGTCTTCTTAAATTTTTTTTCAGGTTTCTGCTTGGAGGATATCTTTTTATAAAAATATTTTATCACCACTCTATCTAAAATAACTCCTCACAACCCTACACTGCCAATTCCTTTATCTTTTTAAAAATAACAATGTATTAGGCTTTAAACATTTTTGTTTATTTCTGTCCTGTATAATTTTTGATATAGGAATAGTCCCTGACCCATGTTAAGTGGGTAATGTTTTTTGAATGAGTATGTGCTGTGTTAGGGACTAACTTGTTTCTCTCCCAAATTCATGTCCTGAAATTCTAACCCACAATATGATTATTTGGAGATAGGCCCTTTAAATAAGTAATTAAGGTAAAGTAAGATTGTAAGCATAGAGTTCTAATCCAACATGACTGATGTCCTTATCAGAAGACGAAGAGACACCAGGGATGCACATGCACAGAAGAAAGGCAATATGAGGACACAGAAGAAGGTGACTATCTGCAAGTCAAGGAGAGAGGCCTCAGGAGGCACCAAACCGGTTGACACTTTGATCTTGGACTTCCAGCCTCCAGACCTTTGAGGAAGTAAATTTCCATTGTTAAGCCACTGAGTCTGTGTTATTTTTTATGGCAATATTGTTAGACTAATACATGCTATATATGAACTATTAACAGGCCTTCTAAAAGGAGTTAGTTTTATACTCACAGTGGAAATAAATCAAAGAGATATAATACTAGATTCATGTAGTTCTATCAATATGTGAATGACAACAGGATTTGATTTTTGATTTGCTATAATATCAGGCATATTTTTATTACAACCATTAGTTCTCATTATGTAATATGTCTAAATTTTTTATGTAGTGTAAGTACACCCTTTGGTTATATTCTAAGCTATTCCCCTGATGTGTTGTATTCAGAACAGGCTGAACTCTGATATCTGGAACACATTTTTCAAAATAAGTTACAATGCATTTTATATACTTTCTTCTTCAAAGCAAAATAAATATTTACCCAGCTTTTGAAAGGTAAAAGCAAAATAAAATATTTATTTTTACATCCACATGAGGATTTTCTGGTCAAAATAGCTAATTGAAAAAATAATAATAAAATGTGAACCAGATGATAGCCAAAGACTAAAAGATGTTAATATGTATAACAAAAGTAGAACAATACATTTATGAATGAAAGTGCTAATTGGGGGTTCATTTCTATTAAAGTTTTAGCCTTGATTAGAGTTGCTATCACCCACATAAAAGCATACTTGAGTTTTTTCATCTTTGTTATAAAAACTGCAATTCAAGGAGCTCAAATAATCTTGCAGAATGCAAATAAAATGTTATTTGATCATTACACTTAGGAATAAAATATTAAAAGTAATGGGAATCTTGACTTCCAATTTTGGTAATGGTTGGTGGATGAAGCCATTCAGAACAATCCTCCCACTGACAACAACTAGAAAAATTGAACATATAATGCATTTGCAGAGCTAAAGAGGCAGTAAAAATTTACAGGCCCAGAGTCCTGGAGAAGAAAATAACCCAGAAAGATAGTTTCATATTTGGAAGTGCTTTTCCCTGAGGGGCACATGCCAATTTATAAACAGAAAGCTAAGAAACTAACAAACTGAGGAATACTTGAAAAGTATTCAATGCTTAGGTGGTAACAAAATTGGGGTCCAGGACTTGTCAAATGAAGGTGGGACTGAGATAACAAGAAAATCCCCAAATAATCAGAAATGAAGCCATGAGTCAAAGAAAATCACCAGAGAAATGGAAAGTACTTTGAATAGGATGATAATAAAAATACTCTGTATCAAAATTTCACAAGTTTTGATAGTAGATGGGATGCAGCTGAATTGTATTGAGGAAAACTGATAGGCTGTAATGTGTAAGAAAAGTAGTCTGAGCTACTTATCAAGTTTAAGAAGTCAAAAAAAAAAAAAACAAAAAACAAAACAGCAAGTTAAATTTAAACAAGTACAAGGAAGAAAACAATTAAGAGCAAAAATTAACAAAATAGATAAGAAATACAATGACGAAAGTTGATCTGACAGAAGTTTGGTCCTTTAAAAAGACCAAAATAAGTTGTTGAAACTTATAAGGAAAATAAGTGAAGGCACAAAAATATAACAGGAATTTTAAAAGCACATTGTTACAGATGTTACAGATAATAGAAGGATAACTTATGTACAAGTTTATGCCAGTAAATTTGAAAATTAAGATGATATGGACACATTTCTAAAAAAATTCCTCCCCAAAGAAATAGAAAATATAAATGATTTGTAACTATCAAAAACTTCAAATCTGGAATTAAAACCTACCCACCAAAAAATGCAAGGCCAGTGGTCTTACTAACAAAATCTACCAAATATACAAGGGAGTAATTAACTTTAGTTGTACACAGATTCCTCATGAAGTTAGAAAAAAGCAAGACACTATTCAATCCATTATATAAAGAAAGCACAACTTTGATAACAAAACCTGACAAAGTTATTCCAAGAAAATGAAATTACAGGCCAATCTTTCACATGATTGTAGATTCAAAAGATAAATAAATTAGCAAACAGAGAATTGCATAAATAAACAAACAGATCAGGTTTATTATATAAAAGCAAGATTGGTTTGGCATTAAAAAAATCAATCATTGTAATTCACTACATTAGGACCAAAAGAGAAAAATTATATGCTCTTCTTGGCAGATGAAGAAAAGGTACAGATAAAAGTTCAACATTCAGTCTTAGAAAAACAAAAACAAAACAAAACAAAAAAACAAAACCTAGAAATAACCAGCAAACTAGAAACTTTAGAAAGTGTTCATTATTTTTATGAAGAGTACTTCAAGAAAATCTATATCAAGTATCACACATACTAATAAAATAAAAATTTTTGACTGTCTTAAAGGATACAAATTGCTAACATTTCTATTCAACATTGAATTGAAGTTGTGCTGGACTCTGTAGTCCAATAAAAAAAATTAGAAAAAAGTATTTAAGAATTGGAAAGAATGAAACAAAAGTTATGGATTAGTGATGGTATGAATGTGTATGTAGAAATCCAAGAGAACAAAGGATAAATTACTAAAATTAATAAATTACTTATCAGCTTGCTATGTTACAGAATTAATGTTCAAAAATAGATTATATTTGTATATAATAGCAACACTTACAACATAGAATTAAAAAACAGATATCATCTGCAATAGCATTAAATGATCAAATAACTAGCAACAAACTCATTTAAAGATATGAGAGCCCTCTACATGAAAAACTGTAAAACTATTTTTTAGTAAAATAAAGGAAGATATAGCATGTTCATTGATTGAGAGACTTAATACTGTAAAGATATAAATTCTCCTCAAATTGATCTATAGATTCAGTCAGTGAATTTCCAGTTAAAAATCCCAGGTTGTGTGTATGTGTGTGTGTACAAGTAAATGTGCTTGAAGCTGAATGTAAAGTTTATATGAAGTTGCACAAGGACAAAATGTGCCAAGATACTCTTCAGGAAGAAGAAAAACCTGGCTCTTGATGACTATAGATTAATATAGTAATTAAAACAGTGGGTTAGTTGTACAAGGATAAACCAAATAAATCAATGAAAGTTGTCCATGCATATATAGGCACTTGATTTATACCCAGCTTGCACTAAAGTGTGTACTACAGGGAAAGGGAGGTCTTTTCATTAAGTAGTTCTAAGTTAATTAGACATATGTATGAAAAATAATGAAACTTGTCTCTTAACTCATACTATACACAGAAATCAATGCCATGCAGCCTATATATATAAATATAAAAGGTAAATAATAAAGCTTCTAGAAAACTATATAGGAGAATATAACTACAAGTTTGGGTAGAAAAGGATTTATTAAACAGCACAAAATGCATTAACACAAAGAAAAGATTAATAATTTGACTGCAATAATACTTCGTAGTTAAAAAGATATCATAAAGAGAGTGAAAAGACAAGCCACAGTATAAGTTATTTATAATATATATGCTTAACAAAAAATTATCAATAAATATTAACTCCTATAAATCAACAAGAATAAAAGAGACAACAATCAGAAAAATGGATAGGAGGTTTCATAAAAGATGATAACCAATGGCCAATAAATATATGAAAAGGTAGCAATCTCATTAACTATTAGGGAAATACAAAATAAAAAAATACCACTCCACAGTCACTAGAATGATTAAAATAAAAAATATACAACAGCAAGTGTCAGCAAGGACATGGAACTATCAGAATGCTTGTACCCTGTTGTTGGGATTGTAAATTGGTTCAGTCAATCAATCTGATAAACAATCTCTGAAAACTAATTTATGCATATCTTAGAATCCAGCAATTTCCCCCTTTAGGTATACCCACTAGATGAATGCACATACCAAGAGACAGAAATGTTAGAAGCATTGTTATAACAGTCTAAACTGGAAACAACCCAAATATACTTTGAGAGTAGACTGGATACCTCCTTACATATTTTAAGTTTGGCCTGAAGGTTTCTTCATGCATAGTGAACTGTGACCTAACTGGATGTATAAACAGATTGTAACCTACTCTTGTACCAATCACAGAGTTTCAGCCAACTATAGGTGACTAACTGTTCAAACTGTGTTCAAATAAGGCAAATGTGGAGCTGTAACCAATCCAGCTGTTTCTGTACTTCACTTCCATTTTCTGTATGTCACTTTCTTCTTTCTGTCCATAAATATTATCTAATCTTGTTAGCAGACCCAAGTTGCTTTGAACCTATCTGGTTTGAGTGGCTCCTCGATTCCTGAATGGCTCTTTGCTCAATTCAACTCTGTTAAATTTCATTCGTCTAAAGTTTTTCTTTGAACACAAACAATAAAATGTTGCACAACAATGAAAACAAGCAAATCTCACTTATACACAACACCATTAATGGGTTTTACAAACCTAATGTTGGGTAAAACAATTCACACTGTATAATAATTGTTCAAAAGCAAGTAACATGAATGGCAGTGCTGATGATCCCATGTGTGGTTACCTTTGGGGAGAGTGAAAAATGATTGAGAAAAAGGCCATGGGGGCTGGGTCACTGGTAATGTTCTATCTTTCCCTAGGTGGCAATTACACAGGTGGCCCATTGCTGGCAATTCACTGAGCTGCACCATTTGTTACGTACTTTTCTGTATGCAAATAATACTTCACAATTAAAAACTAAATAAGAGAAGAAAAGGAGAATAGTGAATTTAATGATGATATGTTTTCTTTCTCCTTATTTTATCCACAATTAGAAAAAAAAGATGCACTTTCATAGAGTCAGGATGCTGGAAGAGATAATTAGGTAAAGGGCAAAACAATTATATGCCAAGTTAAAAAAAAAAAACCATAATCTCACCTTACTAAAAAAATATTGTAAAAATTAGCCTGATACTTTAGGACACTTCAGGGTGTGCAAAGGTCTGATTCTGAAGTTGGGTATTTGGATTCCTATAACCCCTGATGAATTTAAAGTACTCTGCTACAGCATGAAACATTTTTCTTTTCCAAATGACTCCTCTGTTTTAAAGAAAATCTTCTTCACCGGATTTTTATTTTGATGTGATTGTTTCACCACATGAAAAATTACATTAACCTTGCTACTGTATACATTAGCTTACTCATAAAAGTTGTTAAAAATAAGCAATTTCTTCAGGCAAGTTTGGGAAATTTGATAAATCCATTTGAGTCAGGCAAAAATTCATTGTTCTAAGTCTTATTCTGTGTGAGTATATATGTATCTTTGTTTCCATGAAATATGAAAAAGTAATTGTTGAAGAGTCTCCAATTTGTCTGTTTGGTAAATCTACTTCTTATGGGTTTAAAGACTCACAACATTTTTAATTTGTAATCTGGAATGATGGGATTCTTTTATAAATTATGATTAGAAAAAAATGGGAGAAAACTAATTAATACCTTTTTTTAAAAAAATAAACCTTCCTTTTTCAAGAGTTGGATATTTATTGGAAACAGGTTACTAACAAAATGGCTAAAAACTCATAGCAAATAGAAAATTATTATTCAAGTAGACTGAATAGTTCATGTAAACTGATCAATTAAAATATACATAAATATTAGAGTGTTTTATACTTACAGAATCACAATGTAGAAAAACAAAGAAGTATATTGTTGGAATTGGTGTGGAAGTCATTGCCAGCATAAGCATATTCTACATGTCAAAACAGGAGGAGATATTGTATATATCATCTCTGAAATGCTTCATTTATGCCAGTCACCTTTATATAAGTATTTCTTAAAGTTTATTAATAGGCAAATTGAGAGACACTGTGACCGTATCTGTTAATGTTTTATTTTTTTGGCAGAAGATGTGGGGGTAACAAGGAAGTGAACAAGAGATACAAGTGCGGTTTCCTGTTGTCCACAGCATAATGGGTTCACTATATTAACCCATTTGCAAGCTAGGGCAGATTTTCTACAACATGACATGTCTATCACCGGTATAAGAGATGACTTTTAGTGGTAGGGAGAGATAGCACAAAAATCATATCGTGTTACAGTGAGAAAGTTGTTCCATTTACAATTACCTTTTAGTTTGTATGTATGTATGTACGTGTGTGTGTGTATACATATGTATGTATTTATTATACTTTAAGTTCTGGGATACATGTGCAGAACCTGTAGGTTTGTTACATAGGTATACATGTGCCATGGTGGTTTGCTGCACCCATCAACCCGTCATCTAGGTTTTAAGCCACTCATGCATTAGGTATTTGTCCTAATGCTCTCCCTTCCCTTGCCCCCCAACCCCCAAGAGGCCCCGCTATGTGATGTTTCCCTCCCTAGGTCCATGTGTTCTCATTGTTCAATTCCCACTTATGAGTGAGAACATGCGGTGTTTGGTTTTCTGTTCCTGTGTTAGTTTTCTGAGAATGAGTTTTCCAGTTTCATCCATGTCCTTGCAAAGGACACGAACTCATTCTTTTCTAAGCTTGCATAGTATTCCATGGTATAAATGTGCCATATTTTCTTTATCCAGTCCATCATTGATGGGCATTTGGGTTGGTTTCAAGCCTTTGCTATTGTGAATGGTGCTGCAATAACCATATGTGTGTATGTGTCTTTATAGTAAAATGATTTATAATCCTTTGGGTATATACCCTGTAATACCATGGCAAGAGCAAAGCCTCAGATAATAAGGTTCTGAAATTTTGATTTTATTTTTACAAAGAAAATTCAAATCTCAAACTCCATTTGGCATTCAATGGAACTAATTTATATTCAATAATGTTTCATTTACATTAAATTTAGTTATTTTCTATTGAATGCAATGACATTACTTTTAAGCTGTTAGTGAATATTACCATTATTAACAGTAATATAAACCCTTCTGTAATCTGAATTTCAAGCATTCCAATCTCCTATGCCATCTTCAAACTTTTGAGCTTCCTCCCTCCATCAAGCCTGCAGTCCCTCTGGGATCTAAGACTCACTGACCCTGCTCATTTTTGTTGTCACTCTCCACCCTCGTAGACACACTTCCTTCTTAAATTTAGTAATTGAAACGGAACCACAAAAAATGAGATTGAAATCAGATTGCTCCGGTATCTATGTAGCACATACTGATGGGAAATGGAACTGTGACAATTTATAGCCTGTGGTTACATTATGATTGTTCAAATAACTACCAGTGTTGGCATGGAATGAAGTGCAGGTGGAACGCAAGGCCATGGCAATAATAGTGATTTCGAAGACTGTGGTTCCAGCTAACTGCTCTGAAGCCTCCAAATGAATACAGGGTGCAAATGAGAAACTTAAGGCCATGAACACTCAGCTCAGAAATAAGGTAAAATTTTAATGCCTTGATGGCAGCTTTGAAGAACTCTCTTAATCCTGTAGTTTTAGGGTAGATACTGCTGAGGACAAGATTAAGGTTTGACTGTAGCACAGTTTAATTGCTGATTAAATCTTCTGCCATATAAGATATCTCATGCATTGATAAGAAATTTGAACTTTCAAATTCTTCTGAACCTCCTTGTTATTGGAAGCAACCTCTCACCACTTCTGAGGGAATCAGTCTTCTTCTGCACAAATGCTTTTCAATAACTTGACATAGGAAATTTCACAGATCTCTTTTGGACTCACCACATTACTCCTTATTGCCTCCATGCTACAAATTAGGTTCCAAAATAATTGAGTCAGAGAAATACAAAGCCCACTTATAAAAGTTTACACCAAATAGAATGACATTAAGTCTCTATTAGGGCAAATATATTGTCATGGGTGGTAATGATTTCGTATTTGGGATTTAATGTGCTGACTTGATACTTGGACAGGGGGTGGTGGTAATTCATTAGATTGGCTAATTAAAGAATGAACCAAAAATGAATGGAATTTGAAAATAACCTATATACAACCTCCCTGGCCTACTGTAGAGATTCAGGGAGGTGGGAATGTTGGAATGAATCTGTTCCAAGAAACTTGGTCACCTCTCTTACATGAGAGGGCCACTCCCTACACACAGACATTAAAAAATCACATGGAAGGGGGTAGAACACAAGCATCTCTGAAGAGTTCTGTGTTCCTGTCCCCTGAAGTCTCAGCTAACAATGCTGAGAATGCTGCAATAAATTGCATTTGTTGATCCAAAATGAAAGCAGTATCCCAGGTAAAGGCTTGGTGTGGATGACTAGCTATAAGAGATGAGGTAAAATTACTACAGTGAGTCATAGCTGTTTATTAGCGGTAACTGAAGTGTATTGATCTTCAGAGAACTGCAGAAATAGTTCATTGATCAGAGTGACCTTAAAGATAAAATAGGTGCTTCTATTTATATAATTTACATAATATACAACCTATTAATTATAGGTTATACTTAATAAACTGTTAAGGTGCTTCTTGGTATGTATGGATAGAAAAATTCCGCATCTGAGGGCAGAAACCTAGCCTCAATTGCTGAGTGGGAATTTAGAGCCTCTTACCTAGTTCCCAGAATGAAATCCAGTGTATGTATCCATTGTATATATTCAGAAGCCCAATATTGAGGAAGGGGTCAAGGTAGCATTTTTTGATATGTCCTTTTTGGCATCTTTAACGTGATTTTCAGTAGTAAAGGTCAGGTCTAACCTACAATTTTGTATCCTATTTACTACATCTTCAATGGCTGAATGATATTTCTCAGTCAGTTCTACTATAGCTTATTTAAGTATTCTCCTAATTTAGAAAAGTTGGAGGTTTTTATTCTATCACATATTACATTGCTATAAACATCTTCAAACATATAATGTTTTAAATATTTTGACTTATTCTCTTTTGACAGAATCCATGAAGAAAAGCTATTTTGTGAATGAAGTTAGTTTTTTATATCTCATACAAGTGAAAAGAATTTTCAAACACATTTTATAACATGATTTATTGAAAAAATAGTGATAGGTAATGTCATTTCTCTATTTTTGCTGTGGTTCATTTTAGGTGTCAACTGGATTCAGGAACAGACAACTGGTAAAATGTTACTTCTGGCTGTTTCAGTGAGGGCTTCCAGAGAAGACTGGTGAGTGACTTAGCGGACTGAGGAAGATTCACCCTCAATGTAGATGGGCACCATCCAATTAGCTGGCGGCCCAGACAGAACAACAAAGGAGAGGAAAGGATTTCTTCTCTGTCTCCTGGAGCGAAAACACACTGTTTTCCTCCTGCCCTGGGACATCAGGACCCCTGGTTTTCTGGCCTAGGGACTCCAGGACTTAACACTAGTTCCCCACCCCATCCCCATTCCCAGGTTCTCAGGCCTGTGGCCAGGGACTGAGAATTACATCACCAGCTTCCCTGGTTTTGAGGCTTTTCTTAGCGTTTCAGAATCTCTAGGTTGCAGACAGCCTGTCACGAGAATTCTCAGCCTCCATAATCATGTAAGCTAATTTCCCTAATAAATCCCCTCTCAAATATCTATAGCTACATCTATATCTGTATATATATAGGCATACTTTGTTTTATTGAATTTCACTTTATTGAACTTCACACAATTTTTTTTTTACAAACTTATTTTTACAAATTGAGGCTTTGTGGTAACCCTGTGTTGCAAAGCACAATTTTCCCACAGCATGTGCTTACTTCATGTCTCTCCATCAGAATTTTTTAGCAATAAAGTATTTTTTAAACAAAGGTATGTATACTGTTTTTTAGATATAATGCTATTGGACACTTAAAAGAACACAGTGTAGTGTAAACCTAACTTTTATATGCACTGGAAAATAAAAATTGTGTGACTCACTTTATTGGGATATTTGCTTTACTTTGGTGGCAAAAACCGAACCTGCAATATCCTCGAGGTATGCCTCTATGTATCCTATTGGTTCTGTCTCTCTTGATAATCTGACTAATGCAATTGTTATTTCAGTTAGTTCTAAATGACTAAATATTGTTATGGACTGGCTATAGGTCTATTTGCAAATAAACAAAAGAAGGCTACAAGGAATTAGATCATGTAACTGAAATGGAAATTTCCCGTAGACTTCTCTGTCTTAGTATTTACATGTCATCGTCATTATAATACACGTAAAGCTTATAAATAGCAGTTTCTTCTTTCCACCACTTTTACATTATTTGTGCTCTTCTAGTTTGAAGAGTTCCATGCTGGATGAATAATGCATTTCAGTTTTAATATATTTTAATGTTAATGGTTAAAATATTAAATGTTTATATTTAACATTAACATGTTAATTTAATAATATGAAATTATATAATTTAATTTTATCACATTTAATCTACTTTTAAATATATAGAGTTCTTTTATACATACAAATGCCATCTATACATATTTACTTGAAATAAGAATGTTCTGAGCAAATAAAAATGTTATTTCAACATTAGAACTTCCTACAGGAGATGATCTTTATAATTTTTGAAACTTCACTTAATACAAGCAGTTAAGATTGTTTTACCAAACCCAATACCATAAAATATTTCTGATGAGCAGATATGAAAAATGCTAAATTAAAAATTATAATCAAATTAAATGGGTGCCAGTTACCACACATAAACCTTACAGGCTGATTTTAACTTTTAAGTGCCAATTGCTATAATTCATATCAGAAGTAAATTGCATTGTATTACACAAAAACGTATTACTTGGCAGCTTTTTACTTTCACAATGCTTTTGTTACTCTAGCCTATATAAAATTCCCACTGTTTCTAAAGAGCTAGGGAATAAAAGAGCTCATTGAATATCAATCACAGATTTCAGGTTTCCAGTTTGCAAGGTGGGTTATTTATAATTTGACACAGTTGTATGTTAATTAATAGTACAAAATATTGAAGTAAGTGCTGCATTGAAATATAAACTCTCTTAAGTGCAATGTTAAGAACATATGGGTAATACACATAATGTTTACCATAATTCCCTACCACAAATTGATTAACTTTCCTGTCTCCAAGGATAGTGGCAGGGATAGCATTTAGAAACCCTTTTTGTAAATTCTATCTCTAGGTCTCATTTAATAAAACCTTTTATTCCTTTGTTGTACTAATTGCTTTGCATTCAGTTCTACTGGACAGTCTGATCATAGTATGAATGAAATGCACTACATCCATTGAAAAGTAGCTTGTTATACAAGAACTTTATTGGGTCAGGCAAACAAGTTTTCCAGAACATTAATTAACAAATTTCTTTTTTATGGGGCTGCTAAATCCATTTTTAAGTGGTAAGTTTACTCTTTTACAGATTCTGAAATGACATCAAAATTAGAAGTTCTTTTATATGTTTTAAGAGAGTATTTCTAAATAAGCTTCTGAATGTCTGAAATTGAATGCTTTGGTTGAAAGGCTAGGTAGTATTTCTGGCTGTTAATTGGAATTTCCACTAATTCATAGGTTTGCATCTCATAATATTAATGGATAATCAAAACAGGTTTAACACAAAGCAGAATGGGTCAGTGCTGTGGCTGAATGACCCTTCCAAAGTTTATATTGAAATTTAACTGTTATTGTGACAGTCTTAACGGATGGAATTTTCAAGTGGTGATTAGGCTATAAGGGCAGAGCCCCCATGAATAGATTAATATCATTATTTTAGGAGTAGGTTCATTATCACAAGTGCAGGTTTTTACAAAAGTGAGTTCAGCTTTCTCTTGTTCTCTGGCTACTTCTGGAAAGCTATCTGGCTCTCTCACATTCTCTTGCCCCTCTGCCTTCCACCATGAGATGATGGAGCACGAAGGTGCTCACCAGATAACAGCACCTTGATATTGGACTTCCCAGCCTCCAGAACTATAAAATAAATTTCATTTATTATGTCATGCCCACTCTGTGACATTTTGTGATAGTGAAACAAAATGGATTAAGACAGTCTGCCACATATCTTCCTTAAATTTCCCATTATTTTTATATGCAACAAAAATGTATTTATTTCTTTTTCTGTTCTCTTTTCCAGTATCTATCAAAACTACCTTCATAAATGTTAATGATAAAGATAAGACTATATCTTCAGAACACTGATATGAGGATAAGTTTCAAAGAAGATAGAGGAATATATCCTAAACACTTACTGACTCCCAGAATATTTCCCATCACATGTATTGTTTCCACTAGGTAGCATTTTGTCAAAACCACACACATATATTTAGAAATATGTTCACCTTTTGTATTCATGCTCTTATATCTGTTCCATTTTGATATTTTAGATGTTTTGTTAAAAAACAAAAAGGACAAACCAAGTAGCCTAATTCTTTCTTTCCTGGTTTGCCTTTAGATATGCTAGATATTTTATAAGGGTGTAAGGCTAGGATTCTGGAAAAAGGCTTAAATGTATAGTAGAAAGCATTTTCTATCTAATATTACAAAATTAAAACATTTGAAAGTTTAGAAATTCAATTGAAAAGAGGGAAAGATATCGAAACAAATCCCTTAATATCTTCAGAAGGCTTTCAGATAGTATGATTGAGGGATACACTGCAATTTTAAAAGACAATTTATATATCATCTCTGTGTTCTTCTCACTTCCACCATATCTAACACTTCATGTATTTTTATATATTTTGTGTATTAAATTACTTGATTTACACTGTAGATGTGTTGTTTTCTACTTTTAACACATCATTATGTATCAATTGCCTATTTGCTCACCAATAAAGTAAACAAACAACCAAAGGAAGAACACAATGCATGGCCTGAATAAGGAATACAGTATGATTCTTTACATATATACAAATGCTACTTTGCAGAAGGTCTCAAAAATTATTCTCTTTTCTTTTTATACCTTTTTTTGATCTACTGATTTACCATAGACCTGGCAATGAAATGAGGGCTGGGAAAGGCACTGAAAGAGGAAATATTGCCTAGATGACTACTCGTTTGTCAAACAGCATGAAGCAAGATTGCAGTTGAGTCAGAACCTGCCACTCTCTAGTGATGTATTAGCTTTTAATGTTTTAAAATAATTATAGTGAGGCCTAAGCCACTATATAAAACCACTATATAAATTCTAGTGCCATTAGCAACCCCATTTTTCAGAGATTCAATCAATCAGTAGTTCTGAGGAAAATTGCACCCATTTTTGCCAGTCCCAGAAGCATGAAAGTTCAAAGGGTAAGCGGCAGTTGTCAACAGGAATCAAAGTGAAATGGATCTCAAAGTGAAGTTTTTAATTTGGAATTTCTGAGGCTGGTTACTAAACTATGCCTTATGCGTAAGTATGTCATTAGTTCTAAAGGGTCAGAGAATGCCAATACATTTTCAATCAGTTTTAATGACAAAAGGGCCAAAAGTAAGTCTAAAATACATTTTTAAGCCTCCAAATTGTCATTTAAAACCAGCAACCTGTTAACCACCACTGGAGATTAGTTTTAAATTAAAATGACTTTATTGACATACATCAGATTTATAATTTGATGGAGAAAAAGGGAATCATTTAACATTATGAATCTAGTCTTACAAAACAATATCAGCTTTCCTAATTTTGAATTTTCTCTTCTTCCATAATTTTCAGTTTCACAGAGCTCTTATGCTTAAGTTCTTAGGCGGGTATCAAAAAGATTTGAAGATTAAAATTGATTCTATTCTGATTTCTTTTCAACATATTCTTTTGAATAAGAGATTTAAAAATGGTAAAATAATTTTTCCAGGAAGTTCTTACACTTTCAATTTAGAGTCTCTGGAGTCACTGAGTTAGGGACTTGAGTTAACTGATGAGCAATAGGAAAATCAGGAAACAAGGTTATTTCGCTGGGCTGAAGCAGTAAATCAAAACCATGGATGTAACAAAGAGGAAGTAGGGTCAGGAAGGAAGGGGATCAGGGTGAAGTTGCAAAACAAAACAAAAAACTTGTTAAACTCTGGTCAAGATCAGAGAGTTGGAGACTACAAAGCAAAGGTCAGGAAACAAAATATGAAAGCCTCTATTTGCTAAGCATTTACTAAGGCATTATGCATTGTTTTAAGTGTTTTGGAAGTGTATTCTTAATTTCCACAACAGCCTTATGGTGTGACTAGAAAAGCAATACTGGGTTTCCTAACCCAAGATGAATATCATAGAGGAGTGGCAAATAATACAATATATGATCACAGGCTATCATAGGGAAGGGAGAAAACCAAGCAGGGAGTGACATATGTCAGAGAATTTAGGAAGCCTCCTGGTGTCTCAGCCTCACAGTACATGCACCACTTCTTCCACCAAGGGTTCTGATTTATTATTTCCATTTTGTTTTCTCCCTCTATTCTTCTCAATGACTAGAATAAATAGGTTTAGATCATGGGCTTCCTACACTAAAAATTTAGGGCAGGTTCAAGCAAATAAATTTAAAACAAACAGAATAAGGGTTTATCTGTAAGACTCAGAAAAATTCCCCATTATTATTTTGAGTTGGAAATAATTTACTAAGACCAAATTATTTAGATGGTTCTAAAAAGCCGTCAACTTAAAACATAACCAATGTAATTAATTGATGATCTTGGAAGATGTAAAGAAAATAGAAGGAAGGTGATATTGCAATGAGAAGATATTCTAATGACAAATACATAAGAGAAGTAATAGGTGAATAATTCTGTCCTCAGAGTTGTTCTAGGAGGCAGGCTGTGATTCTACATATCTTTTTTTTTTTTTTTTTTTTTTTAATTATTATTATACTTTAAGTTCTAGGGTACATGTGCATAACGTGCAGGTTTGTTACATATGTATACTTGTGCCATGTTGGTGTGCTGCACCCATCAACTCGTCAGCACCCACCAACTCGTCATCTACATCAGGTATAACTCGTAATGCAATCCCTCCCCCCTCCTCCCTCCCCATGATAGGCTCCGGTGTGTGATGTTCCCCTTCCTGAGTCCAAGTGATCTCATTGTTCAGTTCCCACCTATGAGTGAGAACATGCGGTGTTTGGTTTTCTGTTCTTGTGATAGTTTGCTGAGAATGATGGTTTCCAGCTGCATCCATGTCCCTACAAAGGACACAAACTCAACATATCTTAACTTCATGTTCTTGTGATAACTCAACAAGTGCACCTGTCATTTCTCTATTTTAACAGTAGTATATAAACTTCTAATTGAATCATAAGAAAATTCTAAGCACTCAGTATTGGAATTATAAATTGTTTTTATATTTTCTTTTTTAATTACTTAGGCAAATAACTTTTTACATAATCTTACATATAATAGATTATATGCTAGTGAACAGCTTTTTCAATGTACAAATTGTACATGCAAACAAAATGGTGAGTTACTTTTTTGCTTTCCTTTTCCCTAAAGGCATTCATTCACCCTGCTTCGCTGCATAAATTTATTGAAAATAGAAAAAAAATATGTATTTGCTGCTTTTTCCAAGTTTCACAGACTTAAAATTTTTTTCTATGCACATATGGCAATACATAAGAGATTCTTACAATATTTGAAAATTCAAGCTGCTATTCAAAAAATAGACATCTCGGGTAGTTTTAATGTGAAGATATTAACTGAGGAAGCAATATGAATTAGTTATAGCCTTCTTGCAATATGTGGTATCATTTTATACCTTTATAAACACCAAGAATACACATATAAAGGTTTGAGCTAAATTTCCGTCTGCCTTTTGTCTGTGTTTTTAACATTTACATTATCAGTAACAAATTTCAAATATTTTTGTCCAAATGATTTAGGTAATTTTTAAGGTGTGCAGAGTTCTCATGTTTTATGTCCAAGTAGTTTCAACTGTTTGAATATATTTAAGCTTCTTCTCAATATCTAGTGGGATACAGTAATATAAAGCTGAATTTTACATTATTTTAATTTACTATTACTTTTCTAAATAAATATTTTTAAAGTCTATTAAAACTTACGTGATTTTAATTGTTGAAATGTAAAAATACGAAGTATGGTACAATGTTTGGCTGAAAGTATCATGTCTTAGATGTATACACATCATTTAACTCAGAAGCTACATACCTAGGATAGTTCCTTCAGAAAATGACCATAGATGTGCACAAAGATTGAACCACTAGAATGATTATTTATAATTGTATAGACATGTAATAATAAGAAAGTTGGCAAAGAAATATTTATGTATACACATACAAATAATACAGTCTTATATAGACAATAAATAATGCTACAGAAAAAATAGCTAAAGAAAAAAATAGTTGTCAAGGATGTACTAGTAATTTAATTTTAACAGCATTATGTGCAGTATGAAACCACTGTTGCATACATATTAATATATTTACGGTTTTTTGACACCCCTTCAGGCACTAAGTCCTGTCGTGTGTGTTTCTGCTTTATTCTCTTTTCTATTCCTTCTTCCGTTTTTGTGGTGGTAGTGGTGGTTGATTTTCCAGCTTTGCATTCCTTCAGCTATTCTGCTTCGACAGTCTCATAACCTTCAAATCATGCTTCATACTGTCTCCAAACAACCCAGTTTTAAAATATAAATTTTATTGGGCCAGTTTTATGATGAAACATCTTTAATGAATATCTATCTTCTGTAACATAAAGTCGATTTTCTTTGTGTTTTACCTGAGCATCTCTGTAATCTGGTCTTTCTCCAGAACATTTTCTCTGGTCTTATCTCCAACCTTTGTTCCATTCATATGCAAAAATGGCATCCTCACAGTGTTTACCATCTTAAACTTTGAAATGTCTGGAATACTCCCTTTCCTCATTTTTATCTGATAAGTTTATCTTTTAAACTCAGGATAAATAAGGAGAATATCTACCACATTGACCATTTAGCTATGTGAATGAAATGCTCTTATTGTTGCTTTAAATAAAGGAATTATATACTCAGTAGTATTTCATATTTTTAATGTATATGGATAAAGTCTAATCTAACATTTCTTTAATTGTGGTTAAAAGTTATACCCTGAGAGATCATTTGCTGTTAAAATTTTAACTTTTTTTTGAGATGGAGTGTCATTCTTGTTGCCCAGGTTGGAATGCAATGAATGGCGTGATCTCGGCTCACTGAAACCTCTGACTTCTGGGGTCAATGATTCTCCTGCCTCAGCTGGGATTACAGGCATGCACCACCATGTCCGGCTGATTTTTTATTTTTAGTAGAGATGGGGTTTCTCCATGTTGGTCAGGCTGATCTTGAACTCCCGACCTCAGGCGATCTGCCCTCCTCAGCCTCCCAGCACTTTGGGAGGCCAGCACGCTTATAATCCCAGCACTTTGGGAGGCCAAGGCAGGTAGATCACCTGAGGTCGGGAGTTCGAGACCAGCCTGACCAACATTGAGAAACCCCATCTCTACTAAAAATACAAAAATTAGCTGGCGTGGTGGCATGTGCCTGTAATCCCAGCTACTTTGGAGGCTAAGGAAGGAGAATCGCTTGAACCCAGAAGGCGGAGGTTGTAGTGAGCTGAGATTGCGTCATTGCATTCCAGCCTGGGCAACAAGAGTGAAACTCTGTCTCAAAAAAAAAAAAAAAAAAAAAAAAATTGAATTCAGGAGAAGAAATAACAATGAATAAAGTAATGAATAAGGAATATGTCTTAAACTTGAAAAATATGTATAATCTTGAGAATAGTTTCAAGCTAAAATTTCCACATTTCTCTGTGTAAAGGGTAAATTTTCTAGCAAACACATCTTGATAACCAATTACACACCAAATCAAAGATGAAAAGTACTAGATTAGCCAGTTGGGACCTCTGTAAGCTTCATTTGAGTCTTCAAATCCCTCAGACCTGTTAGAGAATTTGCACCATCACTTTTGTTTTTGGTAATTTAGTCAACTAAAAACTGAGGGATAAAAATAGAAAGTGAGTTATGGAATGCAACAGTTTCTGAAATGCTTATCTTATGAAGAGACAGTTTAAGAATTGAAAGATAATGGGTTTTCTCCCCGTTACAGCCTATCTATAAGCAGCAGCATAGCCTCTGTTACTTTCAGAGGAAATTATCAAAATATCATCTGCACAGAAGCAAACGAAGGAAAGAAAAGAGTTTTCATAACAAAGTTTTATCTGTGAGGTTTGTTACATTTTATTTCACTAATGCCAGATGCTCCCATTTAAAAATTAAATCTATATTTTAATAAAGGAGAATATCTTCATTCCACTAGGCTTTTCTCATTCCCTCACTTCCTTTGAATTCCCTGATTTCAAATATTTTTAATTATATTGCTAAAAGATTTGTAAAATAGAGTAGACAAAAACGCACATCTAACATTGTTACTTGTTTGCTTTAATATCACTAAGAATGAGTCACATTTTACAATATCATAAAAGAAAATATAAAAATGTACTATTTTACATGAAAATGGCTCTTAAGACTGTTTAGCTAATACTTAAAATTTAAAAATAAATTCATAAGAATATAGCTTGTAGATGTTTGTTTTTGAAATCATACACTTTTGGTTACTTTCTGCCATCTGTGCATTGCACAATATTTGTTTTTAACTTTGTTAATTAGTGTTAGAAAGTTTATGAAACTACACGAAAAACCAGGGAGAGATAGTCCCCTAAAGGAGAAATAAGATATATGTGTGCATATACACACACGAATGTAATATGTTAAGTTATAAACTCACAACACATCATGATAATATTCATTTGGTAAACAGAATTATCTACACCTTAGATATAAACTAGTGCAATTCTTCATAGTTTTCTTAGTTGATAAGCTCCCTCAATTTAATGATAGTCTCAGGTAATCACAGATTTGAGGATTAAATTGCATTGCTGTCAAGTCTTGGAGTGAAACAAGTAAGCACAGCCAGCTTACAAGTTTGACCTCTGCAATTATTGTTCATTTCCTAAGTTTCCCGGGTGTAAATGCATGTTAAATTGCCTTTTAGTGCTGGGAATGACTTTTACTTAGCCAAATCACTCTCTTTTGGTTCATCAGTTAAATATGTACCGTATATAATTTAGTAGCAAGAAAGTTACTCCTTCCAACTTCAAAGTGTCCATCCTGGACACTGTATGTGGTCAGATTCAATATCTTACACTATTATAAAAATGTGTATGTGTTACTAAACTAGGCTTTTATATGCTTATCCTTTTTAATGAATTATTCAGATCATCAAATATAATTTTCAACTTGCTTAACCTAATTTAAGTCAGCATTTGTAGAATGTCACTTGGGTCAATAACAGCTCAGAAGAAAAAAATTAAAAATCAATGAACATCAGAGTGAACATTTTAATTTTCACTTTTTAACCTAAACCTTTTCCTGTATTTAGAAGATTGAATATTAAAGACCCATTTAAGGATATTTAGTTTTTCAGAAGTGTCACTAATCTATACAACTATTTGCAATAACTACAGGGGGCCAGTTGCACTATTTCCTGTGTCAACAGAAGATCTGACCTTGTTTTCTCGATAGCTTAGAGATTAGGTGCAGCCCCAATGGAAGAATTGTACATCATTTTCAAAGGAAGGTTTTCTGAAGGATAATGCTGAGTTTACAGATTCCTACTGTGGTTGAAGCTAGTGTCTATTTAATCTTTTACTCCAGATGGCCTTTTGTGACCAAATGACTGCAAATTTAAAAATCAAGACATTTTTAAATGGAAAGAGCTGGCCTTGGTAAGGAAGATTGGAGATAGAAGGTTATTCTTTTTTTTTTCTGTGAGTGAAACAAAAGAATGTACTGCTATTATGAATGTTAGCAGATTTTAAGATCTTTATGGATAAATAGAAGGTATATATACATTTTAAATAAATAAAAATAATAAATGCAGTCAATTTAATTTCTTTTCAGGAAGAATTTTCTAAAGAGAAAGCCTCGTTTAATTCTACTCTGAAAGGCATTATTAGTAGATTGATTTGATGTAGCAAAGAATTTTTTACCATATATACAGATGTATATTTCTTACCAAATATATTTCAAGTAAACAGGTAAACTAATTTTGGGAAATTGCATTTATTCTTCCCAGAAAGAAAGTAGGCTGACTGAGAAGAAAAAAATAAACTGAAAATGCTTGCACTTTTGCTTTCTCTCTGTACCTTCTCTACCAAAAGGACCAGGGAAGATTTCTCAGAAAAGAATGGCCTTCTTCAGGAGTCATCACTACAAATACAGCTGGGAATGAGATGTATCTCTTGATTTACTTGTTAACATGTGTTCCAAAATGGCTAACCACATGTGCCTGATCTGCAGAGTAGGAAACATTATGGCTGGATCTTGGAGGTAAAGTTTTTAAAATGTACAATGACTGGTTGTATTTTGCAACCAGCATATATCTACCTAAATAGGTGTACATTTGTATACCTATAAAATACAGTCATAACTCCTTTAGATATAAATCTATATTTTTGAAGCAAGTATTAAATCCTTAAATATGCCAGATGTGGAAAATAGGTCTAGAAAAGTTTGTCAATGCCTTCCATTACAATTACATATTTGTGTAAATGTTTGTCCTGTCACTTCTCTTCTTAAAGCACTCCATAATTCTCCATTCCTCTCAGAGTAAATGGGAAAGTCTACAAAGGTCAATCTTATCTGAACTCATGGACCTCTCTGACCTCACCTCCTACTAAACTATCCTTCTGGCCTCTTCAAGCAGAAACTTTGCATCTTACACACTTCCTTATACCTTATCATCTTTCCTCCAGGTATCTATCTATAAAGCGTATTCCTTCCTATCCTTCAGGATTTTGTTCAATATCAAAGTCTCAAAGAGGCTTACTGCAACAAATTGAAAATTGTTAACAGTTCCATACATACTTCCAATTCTCCTTACTGTGAACTACTCTTTCTATAGCATTTGAGTTCTGATATATGTAGTTTATTTATTTATTTATCATGGCTATTATTTGTTACCAGTCTCCCTCTACTAGAAGATGAGCTCCATGAAGGCACGAATATATATGTGTTTTTCTCACAAATATAGCCCCAACAGCCTGAATAGTGCCTGGCACATTACATACACTAAGTGTTGAATGATCTTTAATTTAGACACAAAACACTAGGTTCTAAGATATATAATATATGCTTAATGTGAAAAAATGCTTTTCTCAATTTATGAAACTAAGTAAAATTTGTTCAAATGACTGAAGGGATATGTATCACATAGGAATTCAGACAAATATTTTGGGGCTCTTATATATTCATTAAGATGTCTGATGAGTTTAGAAGAAATGATGCAATATGATTCTATAAGTACAAACTTGTTTTCTCAGCAGAATAAACTGGTCTTCTGGAAAGGTAACAAAGACATTTCACTTATTTCAAAATATGACGATGCACGCATGACAAGTTTAACACTTCCTTTGTTTAAGACAGCATTAAATAAAGGAAGTTTATTTCCAGTGTAAAAATTAGTGTAGTTAATTAAGAGAAAATGTCAATAGAACTTAACAGTGTCACAGGATAATGGTTCCTGCTGCTAGATATATGTCAAGAGAAAGATAAGTAAGGATAGAGTGATTTATGAAGCAGTGCAACACTGCAGGCAATGCATTTCTAGAGGATTATAGCACTCCTTGGGTGGTGATATAAGGCAGAGGACTAAAGGCTAAGTGGACTTAACCCTTTAATCAGTACAACAATAACACAGAAGCATGGTACTTGTGGACAGTCCCTGCTGATATAGCAAAATTACTTTTATATTTAGAAGAGACTATAATGGTATCAAAGAGGATCTAAGTTAGAATAGAATGCCATCAACAGTTCCTTATAGCTTTGTACATAATTATGTGAAGAAGCCATACTATTTTAAAATTTAAAAGCCAACAAAGCTTGAATCACCTTTATATGAAATACAGACTTCTTAAAAATTATTTTAGGCAAAAATTGGTTGCTGATTTAGGAACTTGGTCATTGTTCTCAGCAAAATCAGTATTAAAACAATATTTGGAAAAAACTTCTAAAGATAGTTTTCCTTTTCAACAATTTTAATAGTATAAATTAATTTATTTTCAGATTGTTTATATTAATTAACTAATGTCAAAGATGGTTTAAATCCAGAACCAACTTTTGCAATCTGGCATGGCATGTTCTTCGCTTCAAACTGAACTCAGAATACTATCATGAACTTTGATTTTTCTCAGATCAAAGTCACAAAATTCACTTTTTATTGAGAATTTGTCTTCAGATCTGGCGTGGTATATTTTAGTGTTGCAATAACATAAAATTGTGGGAATAGATACTTAACAAGATGCTTTATAACTTTCTTATATGTTAAATTGTATTTCATAGGTATTTACAATACGTATTACATTTAAGTTTACAATGAAACCAGAGTTCAGTAATTCTGTTAAGCTTAACGGCTTTCTTTGAATCCATATTTAATGTAGGTTATGTTTATATATAATTGACAAGATTGTTTTTAGTTTTATGAACATATTAAACTATCAAACAGTTATTAACATATTTTAAAATTATAAAACATTTTAGTTTTTACTATTGATACTGATGTAGGAGGTGGGATTCAACTCAGAGGCAGAGCTCAGACACTGAACCAGATTGAGGACTGGCTAAAACAGGGCCAGGGCAGAAGCAGCTTATAATCAGACATGCCCACCAGCCTGTCAAGTCAATTTACCATCGCCATGGCGACGCTCGGGAGTTACCGCCCCTTTCCATGTAATGACCCAGTGATCCAAAAGTTACTACCCCTTCCCTAGAAATTTCTGCATGAACTCTCCCCTAATCTACATGCAATTAAAAGTGGGTTATAAATATGACTGCAAAGCTGCCCTGACTTGCTACTCTTTGCCCAGAGGGTAGCCTTGCTCTACAGCGGCAGTGGTAGAGCTGTAACAACACTGCCTCTTCAATAAAGCAGTTTTCTTCTACCTCTGTCTTGCCCTTGAATTCTTTCCTGAGCAAAACCAAGAACCCAGCAGGCTAAGCTCCACTTTGGGGCTTGCCTGCCCTGCATCAATACTATGAGAACACCAAAATTAAAAAAGAAATTTCATCATCATCATCATCATCATCATTTTAACTGGAAAAAGCCCATATAGTTTCAGACTGCTATCAGTGGCAGTTTGTGAACATTGCTTAGTTTAGAATAATTAGCCTTCCTGTAATGTTTATGCTTAATATTGTGCTATTTTAGTTGCAAACCTCAAGATATAATTCCCAAAACAAATCCCTAAGTGTACTGTTTTTATACGATATTAATCCCCCCAAAATCTAAGTCTTTATGAGACCCAAAGGATTTACTATATAAATTGCAAACATCTTGAATCACAACTTGTAATTCCACTCAATTTGGGTTCATTAATTTGTATTCCTGGCTATAGTCTATCATAAAAGCACGTAGTAATGACACGCTTAAACAGGGAAAAATGTTTTTGTAGTTTTTCATATTTGCTTGAATGACATAAAGTTATTGTGAGTTTATTAGCATATGGTTTTTACTATAAACATTTTCATTAGCTAAACAAGTTTTCCTAATACGTTTCCTTATGCTTGATTACACTATGCATTTTTAAACCAATGCTTATTTTCTGGAAGTAAATGGTGAATATAGAAGGATTAAACAATATGGTTGATTCTCTCTCTTGCTGTGGCCTTCAGAAACAGTGAGGAAATAACTACAATGTTCTGTGCCTATTTTATGTTATGAATACAGTTCTAATAGTGTTATATCCATAAGTTCTTTTAATTTTCTCAAACACCTGATGAAGTCAGTAATTATTATCTGGGGAACTGAATCACCTAGAGGTTAAAAAACTTGTCAAATATATAGCTAGTAAGTGGTAAAAAATAGGATTGTAAACTGAGCTGTCTCTCAAGGAAACACAGAGACATGAAAATAGTAATTTAATTAGATGTTTCTGTTACTGAATCATACACTTTTATAAACTAAAATTTTAAATAATCCGACACTCTATTGAGGCAAAGATCAAGTGAGTTATTTGAACAATTTGTGTCTTCCTTTGTGACTAGGTAAAAAATTGGTTCATGGTCTGTGTTCCATTCTTTCAGTAACACAACTTAGTATGTATTTGACCCAGTTGCAGTGTGCTAAATAGCAGGATATCTGTGAATTCCACGCTCGTGGTGTCTTGTGTTTTCTTAGCATGATAATTGTGATTTTATGATGGAGTTGCATGCTTCCTAGTTTGTGTCACTTGTATATTCTAAGCTCCATGAAAACAGCCATCATGCTTATTCACCTCTGTGACTAGTTAAATAATTCTTGTTTAATATCCAAGTTGGTGTTTACTAGGGAATGAAGAATTTAAAATAGTAAAGGCAGAAGATATACTTTTAGGACGTGCTAAAGTAGAGCTTAAACAGTGGATATAAACACTAACTGCTAGAAAACAACTGAAGCAGACAGAATAAACTGTGTAGTGATCCCAAATGGATTGTTAATTTGGAGTCTAAGATACAGAGCTGTAAATATAAAGAGACTCTATAAATTTGGAGTGCAGTCAAAATCAAAAAACAATTTTATGTGTCTACAGTGTACTGGTGGGTCATGCATTTATCTTTTCTAAAATTTTGACACAAAAAAAGTTGCCATAAAAATGTAGTTCACTAGCAAGTGACATTGATATATATAATGAGGTACATAATGTGTATTTCTACTTCTCTATTACACATTGAAATTTTTCTGCTTTATAATTGTGAAAAACCATCAAGAAAAGTTTGTACCACTTTCAAGGGTATTTAACAAAATGTCATAAGGACTTTATGACAAATAATTTTTTAAAGTTGACAATGGAAATTTTAAATACACTATCATGTCCATGATAGTTGGGTTATAAGGATGCATTTTAGAGATAGGCTAAATGCTAAGAGTCTTAATTTTCAAAACATGTTGACTTTGTTTTTGAAGGCTCTGGTCAGTTTCCTATGCTTTAAAAATATAGCCATCATTATTAAACCTCTAATTACATATTCATATACAAAGGGGAAATGGATTCAGGTTTGGGCACGTCAAACAGAAACTGAATTTTCAAATTTATATTTGAAATACTTTAAATGATGTTCTGTACCACCACCTGCTGTCCCTTGAGCCCAATACTTTAACTTAGAGCAATGCTAAATCAGCTCTAGGATAAATTTATGTTGGGGACGTTTGTTCCCATTTTTATTACTTAAGCTGAAGGAAATTGTAATATGGTACTGTAAAAACACTGAGTTCTACTCAGATGTCAGATACTACTATTTTAAAGAATCTATAGCACCTGCTTGTTCTATCATTTAAATTTAGATTTAAAAATAGTTTCTCAAAATCACCCTTCAATTTTTTAGTGTCTCTTAGGAAACAGCTTCTTTGTTTTGTTAAATACTAAAATAGTACTTTTAATTATGGAACATACTCACAGGTAGTTCAAAGGAGTTGATGTTGATTGTGCTAGTTCTTGTTTTATAAGCAGAAATATGATTTTTGCCTCATGTTCTTTGATTTATTTTAACTCTTCAAAAGCCCGGATGAACATGAGAAAGGATTTTCTGACTCAGGTCATGAAGAGTCTGTATTAAGCTAAATAATTTTCAAGGCCATATAGTATGCATATAGTTCATAGCATAATTGCTTAGGAGTTCATCACAGTTCATTGGGAAGGTAAACCAATGCATTCACAGCTTAAAATCATGGCACTGTTTTCCAGTAAACAAATTACTGTTGACTATTGGTAGAATTTGAACATTCACTTTCAACATGAAAGTTCAACCTTTTTTTTATTAGTTGTGAAGAAGTGTGTGATAAAAAGAAAGAAAATGGGCACCTTGACATGTTTTAAATCAGCATGGGGAAATTCTCAGGTGGATGTGACAGCACTCAGAATGCATTGTGGTCCCTTTATTAAGGACTGCCAATCACAATTAACAACAACAAGAGACATTGTTTAAGCCTAAATAAAAATTATGGAGAGCCATTTTAATTTAATACCTGTAAGAACAGAATGTAGAAAAAAACCTGTCTTTGTAGTCGAGTTAACCTGTCACGAGGAATTACTCTCATTTTTCCTCTGTTCACAAGGGTCAGTAAACCACAGAGCTAATCAATGTCATTTTTGTTATATTCAAATTGAATGTGAAATATTAGGTAACAATATAAAGAAATGGCTTTAGCTACTGCATTCCAAGGCTTGAATCCTTTGAGAGTTTGTAAATAGGACATTGGTAAATTTCATATATTTGATATCTATACTATTAAAATTGATGTCTTTTTGAGTTATTCTTCTACGCAAAGTTTTAAAGAGATGGTCTCTCAACAATCTCTTCTGTTGCCTAATTCAATAGAAAAGAATGTCTGATTCTTCTTTTTGTGGATATGAGAAAGTTGTATTCTGTATAATAGTGTGATCCATCTGACAGTAGGAAGAACTCTTTATTTTCTTCCAAAAATTGTCCTGGGATTTCAAAATCAGTGGGTTGTCTTTTATGTTAACTCTTGTGCAACAGCATCAAATTATTTTCAGTATTTCTAACACTCCTAAAGGCCCGCTTTCTACTCATCACTAGCATCTGTGGAGCTATTTGATGTTTAAGAAAACTACCAAAGGAATTTTCCTTCTTTATTCTTTTCAATAATTCTGGCTGCTCCTCTCATCAGAAATGGTTTATTTTGATCTCAATTTGGTTAAGATCCATTGGTGTGATGTTGAACACTCCTGCAAGGACTATGTCTTTCTTATTTAGGGTCATACTCAAAGCATATAGGCCAGGCATGGCACATAGCATACTCAAGAAATATTTATTAAACCCTAGTTAAGAGTTATTCCTTATTTTCCTTTTGCTACTCATGTTCCTGACACATTGTTGGTGCTTAATAAATGCTTGCTGCTAAATAAACATATATGTAGTTGCTTCAAATATTTTACATGACTAGAAATATTTCTGTTTCCCATAATCAGACACAAACATCTGAAGATAACTCTAAAATTTCCCTTTGCATATAAACAGAAAGCAAATTACAAACAACTATTTTTGCGAAGAAGTCAATGATGTCCCCTGGAGCCCAGATGATAGAAAGAGTCACTGCCAATAAACTAAACATAAGAGACTTCTAAAAATCAAATCCAATTTCCTTTAAGAATATTAATTGCAAGGAGATGTATGTAGACACGGAGATAAGGGAGGACATAAAATGACAACAAAACTTGTATAAAATTGGTCTCTCATTCGTGCATTTTACAACCTAATTCACAAGCTCTTAATGTTCCAGCGAAACAGATGTACTGAGTTTATCTCTATAATGGACCATACTGCTTTTGCACAGTTGGATTCCCTGAACTATTTTTCCGGAATACTTTGAAGTTACAGATTTTTTAAAATGTCAGGATTAATAAACAACTCACATATATTTAACATTTTTCTGCTTTTAGCTGTCCCTGAACTCTTTTTTAGAAATCTGTCTGATAACACATGAAATGCCTCTTTATCCCTATTCAATCTGGTATAGTGGCTCAATGAAGACTGCAATTCTGAAATAACAGCTGTACTTCCTCTTAAAAGACTGTATTTTTATTGGAAATTATCACCAGTTCCAACTCAGTTGCCTATACATGGACATTGTCACTGATTGATTCTCTTTTCCATAGGGTTTATAAGCCTTTTCTTAATTTATTTTTAATCAGAGCATAAAGATGCTTTCAGTATCTTTTAATGAATTCACCTTTTCATTGTTAGCAAGTGGAAGAATAGCAGCTTTTCAAAGATGAAGTAGCTAATCATATGCGATTCAGCATTATCTGTCATTATAATTTGTATAAATGTACAATCAACCTACAGGCTGTGCAACTCATTTAAGGGAGCAGTGGGATAGAAAGGTATTTAACATATTTATAATTTTTGTTATCTGTTGCATGTTTATAGAACTAGAAAAGCATGCTAACCATATGGGTAATTCTATTTATTTTTTTTTCTTGGGTGTGCTCCAAAATTTATTGAAATTTGGTCACTTGGAGGAAGAATTCAGAAAGCCAAAAATATTCAGAAAGAATTCATAAGCATGTCAACATCTTCAAAAAAGGCTTCAACTAAGAAGATGACTTACTTATAAACTTCTCCTCTTAGCTTTTTACAACAACTCAGTGGGGACATTACAAATAAATTTCTTTTTGGTTTAGTGAGTTTTAAGTCATTTGCGGACAATTTTAGTATTTTGTTTGAGACTATAATTTAATAAACAAAATATTGCAGTTAACCTCCATGTTTTATTTAGTTAAGTATTTAGCATCCATTCTTTTAATTTATCAATATGAATTTATTAAATGCCTAACATGTACAAGGCACTTAACTATAAGCAAAGAGACTACACAGATTAAATAGTACACTATCCTATATTCAAAGGACTCAGGTGGAGACATGTTTAAAAAAAGGAATTATACTATGGTTGATAAGTACTATGATAAATACATCTTGAGGAGTGTAGGAGATGGTTCTCAATCCCAGGAAAGACTTCTTGAAAGTAGAGAAATAAAAGAAAAAATTAGAGGATGAATAGGAACTTGCTGTATAAAGGCAGGGAGTGGGAGTAGAGTCTAATCAGGTTGGTAACAAAGGCACTCCAGGAATTGGAAAAAGCAGATGCAAGGTGAAGAGGTAGGAAAGAGTCTTGTCTTATGGTCAGGGACAAAAACCAGTTTGGAGTAACTGGGCAATTAAATGTGGGGCATGAATGATAAGAGATGAGAACTGAGCGTTGGACAGGAGTCAGGTGATGGAATATTGTTTATACTCTGAAGAACTCAGACTTCTAAACTGCAGGCATTGGGAAGCCAAAAAAATATCTGAAGAATGGGAATTATGTGTTCATCTTTCCATGGCATGGATAACTTGGGTATATATGCAAGTATGTGAATCGTATATTTGCAGGAGACAACACTGGAAGAAGAAAGACTTATTATAAGACTCCTATAGTTCAGGTGAAAAATGAGGGAGCCTCAATCTAGGTGACAATCTAGGTGACAATCTAGGCTAATCTTTCTAGATGAGAAGAGATTTCCACTTCTAGAAATATTTAGTAGATAAAATTGACAGGACTTGATCATGGCTGGATATACAAGATGAGAAAGAGGAAGAAATCAAAAGTTATTTTCAGTTTCTAACATGAGTCTGAATGGTTGGTGGTGGATCAGCTGGAATAGAGAATGTGAGAGGCTAAGAAGGTTCAAATTATAAAATGAATTCCATTTTTGGCATGTTCAAATTTATGGTGCCTCTGGTATAGTCAGAGAGTTGCCTAGGTAACAGTTGAATATACAAATCTGAAGTTCAAGAATAGATGATGTAGATCTGGGAGTCATCAGCGTATTGGCAGTTGTTGAAATCATGCACTGAAAAATTGAATAAATGGGAAGCAGTAAGATGAAAATAGAAGTTAATTATATCTAGCTATATCACCTCCTATTTCTGGTCAATGCTCATGTCTATCAACATCCTTGTCATCCTTCCTTATTTATTCACAACTTTGACACATGGCTCAATTTCTTTTTCTCCAGTCTAATCCAAACCATCATTACAGATGGTTCACCTAACCCTTTAATCTCTCAGTTCCTTAATCAGCTTTGAAGTCCTTCACCAACTCTTAACTTTTGGAATTTGTATTCACATACCTACAACTTGTTCTCGTCTATTACATTTCAAAAAAAAATTAGGCTTAGGTGTCCTATTTTATAAATACAGGCTCCAAAACTCATTTATAATTACGTTTTCACTCTTTTCCTGTAATATTACTGAGACCTCTACTACTCTCTTCTACTACTAACAATTCTATCAATTTTTTTTTGAGATGGAGTTTCACTCTTGTTGCCCCAGTTGGAGTGCAGTGGTACGATGTCTGCTCACTGCAACTTCTGCCTCCTAGGTTCAAGCAATTCTCCAGCCTCAGCCTCTGGAGTAGCTGGGATTACAAGTGCCTGCCACTACATCTGGCTAAGTTTTTGTATTTTTAGTAGAGACAGTGTTTCACCATGTTGGCCAGGCTGGTCTCGAACTCCTGACCTCAGGTGATCCGCCTGCCTAGGCCTCCCAAAGTGCTGGCACGCGCCACCATGCCAGGCCTACTCTATCAATTTCTACTCTTAGTTTTCATTACATTTACATTCTTGGTCCTTCTATTTATAGTTGTTCCATGTCCCCCACGACCTACTATTTCAATCATTATCTACATCAAAACGATCGAAAATAATTTGTCTTGTTATCCCTTTTTCACATATGCCTAACTCTCTGCAGCTGAGTTTAATTCATTATGTTTTATTTATTCAGTAAACACTCATGTGACACTTATATAAGTTGTATCTAAGAACTTCACGATTTTAACCATTCATTAATTCTCATAAAAAACCCTTGAGGTGGGTACATCCAGGATGTTTTCTGTAAGAGGAACTCACACCATCACACAAGTTTATGACTCTCAACCTGGAACATAACATTCTTCTTTAATTGGCATGCTTTCTGTGGAGAAATCAACCACCATACTGTGAGAAAGTCAAACTATCCCATGCAGAGTGACCTCATGGAGAGGCCCAAGTGGAGAAAAAGCTGAAGCCACTAGGCTGCAACCCACATTAACTACCAGATATGTGAGTGAAGTGAACAAGCCTTTGGATGATTTTAGCCTCTGGACTCTGAATTATCTAGCTGAAACCTCAGACATCACAGGGCAAGGACAAGCCTTTTTTGCTTCAATAATAAATTTATTGTTAAATCCAACAAAAACCTTTCAAGCCTTAATTTCATTTGATTCTTTGAAATGTTTAACACAGTCAACCAAATGTATACCACTAGCTGCTCTGATTTTCATTTGTGCATTTCTAGTCACTCCTTATGAGGCACCACTGAGCGCTCCTCTACCCATTCCTTTCTTTAGAGCTCTATCCTAGGCTTTGTGTGGGCCAGGGGTTCTCAATCAGGAATTTGCAATTAAGAGCAACTACTCTGTGTGATCTCATTCACTCCCATGTCTTCAAAATTTCCTACATTCCAGTATCTCCTAAATATATATTAAGTCCAGATGTCTCTTTTGTGCATCTGACAAGTATTTCAAACCACTAAGCACACATTAGTAATACTCTTTTGAATGTTTCAGAGATAGCTCAAACTCAATGTGCAGCAGAATGAACGTATCATTTCTCCTGTCATATACGTTTTTTTCAGTTTTATTTTTTCAGTAAATGAGATCAACATCCAATATACATAATTTTCTATTCAAAAACCTAGGATAAAACTTTATCTCCTTTTTTTTTTCTTCAGCACTGACCCCACACCACTCTATAGCTAATCAAAACCTACGGATTCCATTTCATCAATACTCTCCTTTTGACTCCCAAAGCTACCTTACCTTTGAGCAAGCCACACCAACTCTTTGCTCAGTTATTACAACAGTCTTTTAATTTGTCTCACTTTTCACAGTCTGTTCTTACTGTGAACACTTATCAATCTGTTCTCTACATTATAACTAGAACATTTCTAGAGTAAAATTTGAACCTGTATTTTCCTGTTTATTATCTTTAAATATCTGATCATTTCAAGGATCAGTTCAAACTCCTGATAACAACAAATGTAGCTTCAGCCTCATCTTTACTACTTCCCCTTTGCTTGGACTATCTTAATTTCTCTCTCACTTCTTGCTCTGAAATTCCATCCTAACCATTTATGTCTCTTTTTCTCCATTCACCTTCTTCAAGAAGCTCTTTCCATAGTTAACTCTGTCTCTCTATATAAAGTGTTACTTTTAAAAGCCTTCTCTGTGACATTAACATATATTAAGCTCTTCTACACCTATGTTCTCCTAACAGTCTATGCTTATCCTATCACAGAACTTTCTACCCACAATTGTAATCCCGTGTTTATACATTTGTGTCTCATTAGACTTCTGTTGTGGCGCTATGATGGCCAAGACCCTCTTGCTCACCATCATACACTCAGTTCTTAGCAAAGTTCTACTTAGTGTAGATTAAATATTTACTGAGTTAATTATTAATGAATGAACTAAAAGTATGAAAAATATACAGTAACAGGTCAACTTAGAGCCCTGGATATGGAAAGGTAGAGGGAAAAGCATGCTTATAAAAGGTTTAAGGGCTAGATTAGAAGTGGGCAAGTGAGATGAAGGTTCTAGACTAATCTTTGATTAGTTAAATTAGAATAGAAAAATGAAGTTTAATGGAAGGTCCAACAGAAAACAGTAATAAAAAGTAAGATGTTATTCAGAGTTGTAAGTATTAGCACAAAAGTATAATGTCTCTATTGTAACAAACATCTCTCCTCTTCAATATATGTGTAGAGCTTGCAAGAGACTATCAATTTTCTTACTATTTCATTCTCTATGAGGCAAGTCTCAAGTAAGGAATGCAATAAACATTATTCTATTTTGAAACAGTGAGAGCCAAATAATTAATCAGACAAGTTTTAAGAGTTGGGCAGACTGGATATTAAATAACAGAGCAATGACATTCTCTAGAAAATAGTGAAATTGTAAGTTAAATCACCAGTAAAGATTACATATCAAAGTGAAAGATAAAACATAAAATTTCTCATCAGTCTTAAATTAACCAAAGTCTTTTCAACACCAATGAATATTTTTAATGTGTGAAATAATGTCTCTGAACAAAGAACAAATCCTAACATTTCTTACAAATGTAAATAATTAAATAGTACCTTCTGTGGTAGTAAGTAGTTTCATCCTAGCAAGACTATTTCTCAGAAAGTCAGTTTGGAGAGAAAAATCGGATCTTGATGTTTTTTGTGAGCTTTACCTCTGACACTCACTTTTGCCTTTGTTGATGAAATTGAACTTGCATCAAAAGACAATGAACCATTATTGCTGGAAACCTGGTGTGTCTGAGATCCACTAGGAGGGAGCAGGAAATGTTCTTTTCTGAGCATTGCTGTGAGGACCCTTTAGAACACTTATTGATGTCAGATACAGAACCTTATTAACTAAATACATGGCATTAGAAACATCACATTCTATTTTTTTTTAAATACTAGAATGTAGTTTTGCTCCTTACCTTGTTGTACAAAAGATCCATACACAAACCACATGGAGTTGTAGAGAGTAGTAGACGTCATTGATCCCATTTGTAACCGTGGGGGATTAAGCCAGTTCAAGAGGTAGACCAGTAGACCCACCAGAAGGACTGTGCCAGCAATGCAAGCCCATAGAGAGAGGTCAAATGGTGCAAGACAGGCAAACATATCCACTGTCTTTTCAGCCCTTCGAAGTAGTACCCCCACTGAGTAGTCCATGTAACGTGTTGTAAAGTCCACCACATTCTCACGGTCAGGAGTGATGGTTAAAGCAGAAATCCCTATGTCGGCTCTCTGAGAAATTGAAAGAGAAAGGAATACATTAACAATGTGAAAAACAATTTCATTTGTGCCACTTCAGCTTGCCTCGAGGAAAAAAAACAGAGGCCTCAGGCAATATAAATCTTTTTATATAAACTGAAAAACACTGCAAAGACTTCTTACAGAAGAGCCACGTGTAAATTTTGAATTTCTTACTGAAAATCTTGCCCCATCAGAGTCAGACAAATTACCTTGTTCCTATTATCAACACATGTAAAATCAGTGAAGAATATTTCAGACACAGATTACACAGGGAGAAAATCATCTTTTTTTCCTGGGTTATTTTTATCAAAGTCATCATTAATAGTAAAGGAAAAGCTTATACTGGAGAATCCTTTCTAGGAACATGTTCCCAAGATATTCAACATGTTCTTAACATGTAAATTATTAGGTGGATTATTTAGAAACTTCAACATGGCATTTTACCATTGGTTTATATTTCTCGGCATAGAAATTTATATTATTGGGCTCTAAACAGATTTGTTAGTTTTTACAGCACTAAGTTGTCTATGCCAAAGATCACTAACATGATTGTATGGCATAAACTTCAGAAATATTTTAATGAACAATTAATGATTTAAAAAAGATAATTCTTGGAGTAATAATCACTTTTTAAATGTGTCTTCTTAGATTCTCAGTGATAGCACTAAAATTTACTATTTTACTTATTTAAAATATGACAGAATCTCAGTACAGCAGAGGGTAGATGACTTTACATTTAAATTGCATAATATGATAATACATATTTAAATATCTAAAAGATGTATCTTGTTTGAAGTAATGATCTTCAGCTGTGATCAAAGCTGCAGGATGTCCCTTCCAGACAAACACAAACACTAGTAAATTATTTTTTAAACATTTTCTCGTTATTTTCTTTTTAATTGTTTCATGAAAGAAGATAAAACTTGTTTTATGGCTTTTGGGGACAAAAACCAAGAAAGACACGAAAAGTAACATGCCCAGTAGAATGCTAAACCAACTTGGATGAATCTAGTCTCAAAGTAATAATGCTTTTAAAAATATTCTAGCTAAAGGTAAGCAGTGTGGGTATGTGTATGTCTGCGTGTACCAAGTTCATATATATTTGTTGCTAGGCCCCATGTTAAGTATTTAAGGATTTTTTTTTTTTTTTACTTAGTCCTTACAATGAGCTGTGAATTACGCATTTTCCTCTCCATTTCATAAGTGGAGAAACTAAATCTTAATTTTTTTTTTTTTTTTTTTTTTGAGACGGAGTCTGGCTCTGTCGCCCGGGCTGGAGTGCAGTGGCCGGTCTCAGCTCACCGCAAGCTCCGCCTCCCAGGTTTAGGCCATTCTCCTGCCTCCCGCCTCCCAAGTAGCTGGGACTACAGGCGCCTGTCTCGTCGCCCGGCTAGTTTTTTGGAGAAACTAAATCTTAGAAGTTTAAGTAACTTGTTCAGATCTCAGCGAATAAGTACAGAAGCCAGATATTAAAGCTACATTTTTCTTATTCCAAAGCCTGTGCTCATAATCATTTTACCATATTGCAGCTATCATTCATTTTCCCAATGAATCATATAGTAGGCACTCAGGATAACTGGTTCCAGGAAAATTTTTATATTAAAAGAGTGTGAGATTTTGCTGTTTAAACTGTACTATTTACATTATAACCAGATCATATTAGTATATGTACCATGGATCTACAATTATTAACTGAATGGCATCAAACTTAATAACACTGTATGAAAATGAACTTGCAGAAAAATATTGCTTTCAAACTCATATATTTAATTTTATAGCAAGATACTGGGAATTGGGTCTTTTCAGATGGAAAATCTAACCTGGATGTTTAACTCCCTTGTCCTGTCTTTTCTGAGCTTTGGTTTGTCTATTTGTGAAATGAATGTAACTGTTCAGTATCATTATTGTGAGCTGACTCATTTATCTTGATTTTAATGATGAATAAATAACTCTCTGAGATTCAATTAGGCTCTCAGAAGATGCATTTACTTTTTCAGGCCATTAAAGTACTATGGATCAGTAATTTACTAATTGATCACTAGTGACCCAAAGCATTTAATGACTCAACCAAAGTCAGAAAATTCCACCTGAGGAGGAATTTACTGACAACATGTTGATAGTATTTATAAAATGTTCATAAATATTTTTCTAATAAATAATTACATGTTTTACTTTTAAATGATTATAAATTAGAATGGTTACTGATTTTAATAATGGATACTTCTAAATCTCACAAAGTGAATTTTTAAAATAGAAGACAAATATCTAAAGTTTTTTATTTAGGAAAAGGGAGCTGATTATTTGCGTGTGCTAAACTATTTATTAAATTTAACAATTACTTGTCATATATCTATAAACAAATTCTTAAATTCTGGTCTATTTTCAACACTTGGCTATTCTATTTTCAAGGAGAAATTTCTAGCCTCCCTGTGGAAGGCATATCAGAATCATATAATTAACTTTTTCCAACAAATACACACACACACACACACACACATTCTCTTTTCTGTCTCTGAGTTTTGTATAGTCCTTCCTAAAGAGGTGCTTCACTCCATCCTTCAGAATCAATGATACAGCAGAACACTGTAATGGATAATAAGTATGTGGTAGTCCTTCCTTACATTAGAGGTGCTGCACTGAAGCAAAATTCTAAAAAAGGCCAAGGACCACTAATTCAGAAAGACAGTTCTAAAATTTCCTAAATGTCAATAAACAACATAACCAGAAATAATCAAAGACAACGATTTATTCTTACCCTTAAGTTTTTATTTATTTGGTCAACTCACTTGTCCACTTTTTACAATGACTTTTCACATCTTTACTCCCACTGTTATTACATAGAGAACACAGAAGATGTGAGATTAAAATTCATACTTATTTCTACGTTCCAACCTATAGCCCATATGCAGTCTACTCTATTTATCTGCTTCCACAATACAGGAGCTGTCCCCTTTCCTAAGACTAACCTTCCATCAGTAAATGTATCAACCTCCTATTTAAGTCCCTGTCTCATGCATTCAACATCATCCTATTAACTAGATATCCCATTAAAAGATTCTTTGTTTCTTGCTAAAATGAAATCAAAGAGATTGAGCCCTTCCCTCTACCCTCTGGTTACTCCATGTTACCACCTTTTCTCTCTATATATCCCAGTCACTCTGAGAAGACTCTTTTTTTCCCATATTGTTGGGTACCCTATTCCTCATGGAAAAAGTACTTCTTAATTACTGTATTGTTGAACATAGCAGATATACGTCAAAGCTCATCTGATCAGGTCTCTTGACATTTAGCACTGATGATCTCTCCCTGCATCACAAAGACAACTTTCCCTTGAATTTCATGACATAACATGCACCTCTTTTTCAGTCCCTTTTTCAAGTTCATGTTAGCAGTTCTCTGGACTTGGGCCTACATCCTTTTCTCATTTGAGCTCTTCTGTGTTCATTACTGCTATTGTCCCCATCTACACATGATTTACAAATGTATATTTCTAGATGTGTATCTGAGCTCTGGGGTCTAGACTGATTTATTCAACTACATAATTGACATTTCTGCTAAATGACTCGAAAATACCTCAAATTTAACATTTAACCTAGCCAACATCATACTCATGATATTCAGCCAGTCCTCTTCCAACATCTGCTTTAATGAATGGTGTCTTTTTACATAAGTCATAAAACTTGTTAGCCTCATTGTCTTCTCCAGCCTATGCCCCCTATTAAATCTATCACTATTGATTTTACCTCCTGAGAATCCTAATATCCATTCATTTCTCTACTATTTCCAGCTTTCATCATTTTCCTAGGCTCCAGCTCCTTGTAAGACTACCTGAAATCTACCTTTCTTCCTCTTCAATCTCCCTATTGTAGCCAAAGTAGTCTTTCTGTAGAGCAAATCTGATCCTGTCTCCTGCCACACTTCAAAAATTTTCAATGAATTTGCATTGCTCTTTGGAGAAAGATTAAAAACATGGTCTACACAGGTTTAGGTAGGCTATCCTCCAACCTGCTTTAACATATTCATATTGTACCATTTTCCCTTCCAGCAGTTCTTCCTGATGTATGGTCTTTGTACATGCTATTCCCACAGTCTGGATTGACCCTCCTGAAACTTCAAGTAAATGCTTATTTATATATTATTTGTCAGTTTGATTTTCATTTTCACAGGGAAGTTACCCACTATCTCTTTGACTGGAACAATAATTATTATTTACACTATCAGAAATTTACATCCATCATTTTACCAGTCATTATGACAGCTGTAATCTTACATATGTTTATGTGATCTTTTTGATAATGTTTGACTCCTCCACTAGGCCATAAGCTCCATGAAAGCAAGGATTGTGACTTTAAAAAAAAATTACCTATCACATTTTCTGGCATAGAATTCATGGTCAATAAATACTTGCTATGAATATATGAATAAATAAAGATGGAGCCCCTACTAAACTTACATTACCTAATTATTATAAATCTTTTCCATCTTTTTGTCTGCATTCCCAACAGAGAGGTATTTAAATAATAAAAAGAAAATAGCAATATGAAAATTGACTGTTTTATAGCAATGATAATAGATTAATATCCTGAATAATTATGTCAATAATTAAAGTAAGGTTCTTGATTTATCAGTATATTTATGCTTACATTATTTGCAAATAGCTAAGATAATTAGGCATCTACTATAGTAAATTCAATATATTACAAAATATTATATGTCAAATATTTAATGTAAAATGACTATTTAAATTTTGATTAGGACTAGCACTAAAGCTGGAATATAAATACATTTTAAAAATTATTTTAATTATATAGTCATAATATTTTCCTTGAGAGAAGATATAATAAGATTTGCATTCTCTCAAGTCATGAAAAGGAGATGGATGGATTATACAATGGAGCATGATTAATAAGCAATATAATCACTGAATCTTAGAAGCTTAGAGAAATTGAAACACATCTACTCTAAATTTAATCTGAAATAAATGATTATATGTAACAACTAAAGATCTAATTTATTCTTGAATATAATGCTAAGAACATTATATTGGTAAGATTAAATAGTGATGCATTTAGTTAGTGCTTGCTATATACCTATATACCAAGTGTCATGTTACGTGTTTTACATGCATTATTTTAACATAACACCAAGTTCAATTGCTTTTTCTAAGATGAAAAATTTGCATTTGAAATATTCTAATTATTATAAAACTTTGATTTTATAATGAATTAATACCTGCTTCCTTGTACTCCTTATTAGATGTCTTAGTTTTGTCATTCATACATTATGTTATCATTCTAAATAGATCTGCCCTATGACAAGCTTTCAAACCTTTCCCAAGATGTGATGATTTTCTATCCCTCAAAATATTTGTCATTCTTCTGTGAACATAGTCTAATCAGTTTCTTCAATTGATATAAATTATACACTTTTTAAATAAAATTGGAGGCCGAATCATTTTCATTAGGTGATTTTTAATACTACTTTATCCTAAATTTAAGGTCAAATAAAATTTTAAAAATAGTTTTTTAAATAAACACTATCAAACTAGTAGCCCACATAGTCTTATGCAATTGAAACAAATGTTAGATTTTATATTTGTCTAGGTAATCTCATTCTTTGGTTCTTTTGCATCTTTCACATCTACTGTAATCTATACTTCTCATTCATTATGTCAACTTTATTTTACCAGGTTTGAGCCATTCAGAAGTTTGAGAAGCAAGACTTTAATTCTTCATTCACATTACTAGTGAAGTACATACATTGGCAAGTTCAAAGTATGGCAATATGCCTCTAAAGTTCTATGCACTTTGATGATAGCTCACTAGTTAACACTTTAGATATGGCTTTTCAATCACCTATAAATATTCTTTACTACATTGCCATCAAGCCACGTTTGTCTATAGGGTTTTAAGTGCTTTGTAAAAGGCATTGTTGAACTCAAAATACATATTTAATCAGATATTCATTTGCTCACGAATAGCTAACGCTATAAAAAACATGAACTGCTGTTTTAATCATGTAAAACACATCTGATTAATAGTCCATTCTGTAATTTTATCTGAGAATAAAATCAAACTCACTGCTCTATCAGAATGAACATTTTATTTCTGATTTTGAACATGACAATTCCAAACTAAATATCACCTCTGTTTTTCATGTTTTGTACATATTTCTTGCAGTAATTCACATATTACCTCAGGAAATGCATTCATTCCAACTTTAAATATTTTTTGCAAAAAGCAGCAGCAAAATAATTACTGAAGAGTTTTGGCACACGTTTAACAAATACTAGCTCTACTTCTGCCTATCTAACTTTCTAAACTATTTGTTTCCTTCTCTTGCTCTTCAAGAGAATAAACTTCTGTAAATATTTGAAATTTCTTGATAGTTTTCTTAAATATTATTTGATTTTCTTTGGTCTTCATATAATATTACAGTGTAAAGATTCCAGATTTGCCTGGGAGAAGGTAAGGATTGAAGAAATGCTAAAGGAAGGAAGAAAGGGAGGAGGAAAAATGGGAGTGAGAGGCAGGAGAAGGAAGGAAAAAAGAGAAGGAAGGAAGAAAGACAGGAAGGAAGGAAGGAAGGAAGGAAGGAAGGAAGGAAGGAAGGAAGGAAGGGGGGAAGGAGGGAAGGAGGGAATGAGGGAAAAGGGAGGGAGGGAAAGAGAGAGGGCGGGAGAGAGAGAGGGAGGAAGGGAGAGAGGAAGGGAGGGACAGAGTGGGGGTGAGGGAGAGAGAGGGAAGGGGAGAGAGTGAGGGATTACAGATGTGAGCCACTGTGCGTGCCTGGCATTATCATTCTATTCCTCATTTTAAAAAACACTGAGAAACTAGCCGGGCGAGGTGGCGGGCGCCTGTAGTCCCAGCTACTCGGGAGGCTGAGGCAGGAAAATGGCATAAACCTGGGAGGCGGAGCTTGCAGTAAGCTGAGATCCGGCCACTGCACTCCAGCCTGGGCGATAGAGCGAGACTCCGTCTAAAAAAAAAAAAAAAAACACTGAGATTGAAATTGAAATTTCAAAAGACTTTATTTTAATTTTGAAGTAATTTCAAATTTTATAGAGGAACTGAAAGAACAGTAGAGAACTCTTGTATGTACCTTACATAGATTTTTAAGCTTCTGTCACATTTGCTTTAGCATTCTCTCCCTTTCATTATCTCTTACACACACATACACACACACCCCACACCTGCACCCACAGAAATACATGTAAACATATATACTTTCTATAATATATAAACATATAGGAATATACATACTTTTTTGAATCATTTGAAAATACGTTGCATACATCACATTGCTTTATTTCTTAGCACCTCAAAATGTATTTAATGACAACTATATCCTGTAACAGCACTGCATAGTTAATCAAATTTAAGAAATTTAACATTAATGCCATACATTAATATATAGTTCATATTACAACTTTATAATCTTCCCAATTCTGTCCTATCCTAACAATCTAGTTTAGTTTGTATGCCTCTTTAGTTTCCTTCAATCTGTAACAGCATTGGAACTATTTGGTCTCCAAGGAACTGACTGAACTCATGTGTGAAACACTCTACGTTTGGTCCTTTTTTGTGGAGTGGTCCTTTGATAATTTTTTTTTGCGAAAATTAGTTTAAGTTCTCTATCTCTACAGCCGTCAATTTTGGAAAATTATATTTTTCCAAAGATGTTATCAGTATTGCTCAGTTTTTCACATTTATTTGCATAAAGGTGTGCAAAGTAATCTGTTCTAAATTTTCCCCTGTATCAATAATTATTATTCCTTTGTCATATCCTACCTTGTATGTTTGTATTTATCCTGTTTTTACTTGATTAAATTAGCTAATGATTTATCTCTTTTATTGATATTTTCTAAAAAGCAGGACTTAATTTATTAACTTGATCTACTATTTTTTTCTGGTAGTTACCTTACTACTTTCTCTTTTAATTTTTGTTATCTTCCTTGTGTCATCTTTTAAAATTTGTTGCACTTTGTATTTGGATATGAGAATCTAATCTATTTATTTCTACTTTTTCATTTTTATTGATATAAACTTTTAAGACTTTTTTTTTTCTTTTTTTTTCTGAGACAGAATCTGACTCTGTCTTCCAGGCCGGAGTGCAGTGACATGATCTCGGCTCACTGCAACCTCCGCCTTCCAGGTTCAAACAATTCTTGTGTCTCAACCTCCCGAGTAGCTGGGATTACAGGCATGTGCCACCACACCCAGCTAATTTTTCGTATTTTTAGTAGAGACAGGATTTCACCACATTGATCAGGCTGGTCTCGAACTCCCAACCTCAGGTAATCAACCCACCTTGGCCTCCCAAAGTGTTGGGATTACTGGAGTAAACTACCACACCTGGCCAAGAGTATTAATTACTCCTTTAAATATTCTCTGCCGATTCTGATACATATATTTTTATTACCACTAATTTTTAAATAATTTTTGTTTATTTTTCTCTTTTCTACAGTTGTTTAATGTAAGGATTTCTTAATTTCAGGTGAAAAGCCTTCTCTTATTATTCTTCTAAATTTCTAGTTTTATTGTATTTTGATCAGGAAACACTATTTGTAATAAAGTACTTAAATGGAACTTAATAGTGTTTTCTTTGAGGCCAAGCAATATATGATTGACTTTTGTCAATGTTCCATGTATGCTAGAGAAAATGGCATATTGTCAGGTTATAGTGTTTGATCCATATCCCAAAAACATATCTTATTTAACCTATTCTTTATGTCATTTATTATTGTGTAGATTTTGTTATATTTACTGTGTTTTTCTATGTAGCTTGGTTTCTTTGGTAATTTTTCTTTTGCTGTCTAGAAAGATTTGCACGTTTATTATAGTTTTTACCTCAATATTTACAACTTTTACAATGCTTTACTCCTTTTTTTCCCAGTTAACCTTTTGAAAATTTTAAATAAAACCTGTTACTCTCACTTATTCCCTAAACTGCATTACAATAACCTATTTTCCCCTACTTTCCCCTTTTCCACCATTCTTTCATTTTTAGAGCATATGACAATTTCATATTATTATCTAGTCCATGTCTCCAACTTTGCTTACTATTAGTCATTTTGCTAAAGATTCTCCTGTTATCTTTTGGTTGAATGACGCTCATTCTGTAATAAACCCTGCTTGGTAATACTTTATTATATTATAATATGCTGATTTAATAAATATGAAAGGACATTTAAGATTTTGGATATTCATATCCAGAAGAATTTTGTAATATCTTTAATAAGTGATATTGAATGTTTTTCTTTTTTTGTATGTGTTTTCTTCGTCAGCCATTCTTTTGGGAATTACTCTAGCTTTTCAGAATTAATTGGGTAACTTTTATGAAATGTCTTAATCATTTGGTCTATTCTTTCCTGAAATGAAAAAAACAGGTGGGATATAACATTATTAATTTGTTTGTAAACAAATTACATTTTTGTCATATTGCACATATATTTAATTGTTTTCTATTTCTTCTTGAGTCAATTTTAATGATGGGATGTTTTCCTTGATAATAATTCATGTCATAAGTTTCTTTCAAATAATTAAGATAAAGTTGTACTTAATGTTCCATTATGCTTGTGAAAATTTTTCTTCATTGTGGTGTACACATTCTTTTCTTGACACGATTATTTATGCATTTCATTTTCTGAAACTAGACATGCCAAAGGTTTGTTTTTGTTTTACATCTTTTCAAAGAACTATTTTTTCCCTTCAGTTAATCCTATTGATTTATGAATTCTAAAATATAGATTTTAATGCATTTTCACTAATGGTTTTTATTTTGTTTATTGAGTTGAAGGCTTGATAAATTATTTTAATTTAGTAATTAAGTAGAGTTTAAAGAGGAACATGTTTCTGTAAGCAAAGTTTTAAGAACAGTTTACATGTAGTGCTTTTGTTATCATTATTTTGTAAATAGTCTATACTTTTAGTTTTTATTTCCTCTTTGCTCTAGGAACAGCGTATGAGAGTTTTTTCTCATTTGCTGTTTTTACTTCCAAGTGGTTTGAGATTTTGTCTTTGTTTAAAATGTTACTCATCTTAATTTTATTGTATTTTAATCAGATAATTTGTTAGGTATTACTTACGTTGTATATAAGTTCTGGAGGTTGGTGGGCGCATGATATATTATCAATTTTTATAATTAACCTATGGGTATTCACTGTCTGTAGGACACACATTTATAATGAATATATATTAATTATGCTACTTATATTATATTAAATAAAGTTTTAAAATGTTATCCTTTCAGTCTTCTCTATCAAAACTCACATGTTGATGGTCCATGATTCATAAGTAACTTACACATGTGTTTATGTTTGACCACAGTTTTAAAATACTTCAGCCAGAATTCAAAATTAGTAGTCTACAAAAAAATGCAAAGTTACAATTTTATGTGAAAATTGTTGGAGTCTGTTTCAAGCAACTCGTTTAATCTGAGAGACAGTGCCCCCTTGGAAAGTTCATGAGATCTTCAATTCATGTTAGCTCTCACAATTCAAGTACATTGTGTACATAGGCACTATATCCAACTTTACTTTTTTATCTTAACAGCCTGATCTCTATTAGGTATTTGAATTTATTGTCCTTCATTTTTTCTCTTAGTTTATTAGTCTAACTGATCAACATGGCAGATTACATAAGATAGCCACAAAGTTCTTCCTATTCTGGTATTCCCGCCCCCTTGCAATGTACTGTTCAGCTCTTCCAACAATTGGTGCAGTCTATTTCCCTATCCTTTAAATCTGGGATTAGCCAGGGACTTGGTTTGGTCAATGGGAGAGAAGCAATGTGATACAAATAGAGCATTGGAGGGCTGGCACAATGGTTTGCCATCTATCTTGCTGTGCCAGGAACCCTGGATCACCATGTGAATGAGTCCTAATTTGCTTGCTGAAGAGTGAGAAGCCATGCAGAAGATAACAGAAGTGCTGCTACTGAGCCACAACAGCAAGTTGGCAATGAAATATTATGCTTCCTGCTGAGCTCATACCCTGCTCTTTTCTGCAGTTTGTACCCCTCAAAATTAGGACAATTAATGGAATTTTTCAGGGTCACGTAAAAAACTGCAATTTCTTACGAGTGTGCTTTTTTGAAATCTGCCAATTTCTGGTTCATGGAGGGCACCCTTACTTAATTTAGAGTACTGTTTTAAAATTTCCTCTAATTTTCTATGTATTTGTCATATCATATGAGATCTAAAAAGGGGAAGGTAGATGCTTATGTTTTCTTCAACGTCTCAAGTAAATAGATATTTCAAAAAATGTTTAAATTTCTTTAATGAAATCATTTTAAAATGTCTTCCAAGCTCAGTAGAGACATAGTAAAATAAGTATTTCAACAGGGCTTACACATGATAAGTCAGTGAATATTATTTTCAAGTGCTTATAATATTCATTTCCCAAGTTTTATTAAAAATGTGGAAAAAGGAATTCTCTAACTTGGATTCCCAGTGACATGCAGTAATTTAAACTATGTTAGTGTATTTAGCTGAACATGGAGGTTGGGCCAATATAAAAACAAAACATAAAAGTGAAACTTTTATAGACCACAGAATGGCTAATAAGTTTACCATTTATAAAACATAGAGAAGCAAAAACTAAGATGAAAAATAATTAAGTTTAAACACTGAACTGTAAAAACTGTGTATGAATATATTCTAGGTTTTAAATGGTCAGATTATATAAAATCAGCCTATTTTCTTTTTTTTTTTTTTGAGGCGGAGTCTCGCTCTGTCGCCCGGACTGGAGTGCAGTGGCCGGATCTCAGCTCACTGCAAGCTCCGCCTCCTGGGTTTACGCCATTCTCCTGCCTCAGCCTCCCGAGTGGCTGGGACTACAGGCGCCCGCCACCTCGCCCGGCTAGTTTTTGTATTTTTAGTAGAGACGGGGTTTCACCGTGTTAGCCAGGATGGTCTCGATCTGCTGACCTCGTGATCCGCCCGTCTCGGCCTCCCAAAGTGCTGGGATTACAGGCTTGAGCCACCGCGCCCGGCCAAATCAGCCTATTTTCTTCCTGCAGGTAAAAGAAATGCCCAAAATATCACTGGCTTAAAAATCAACATGGAAGAAGTTCCCTGGCTGACTGTCCCAGGTTTATCAAGCTTTCGGAGTTAAGAACCAAACTTTTCTCTTGTTGCTCTGTGCTTCTCAGTACATAACTTCCAACTCATGTCTTTAGAGGGCCGCTTGAACACAAGCCATCCTATTAACATTACAGCCAGAAGAAAGGAGGAAGACAAGAATAAGAATAAAAAACCTTCCTTTAAGAACATTTATCAGAAGCATCACATGATATTTCTGCTTAAATATCACTGGCTACAACTTAGTCACATGACCACATGAGCTCAGGTGAGAAACTGGGAAATTCATATTGTGGGAAGTCTGTTTCTGGGTATTATGATTTAGGAGCTGTATCACTAAGAAAGGAGAGAACAGATATTTATAAACAATTAACAGTCACCGCTACATTTCCTCATATGTAAGAGATTGAAAAAGTTCTTTTAGACTCTTTTCTATTTTTATATATACACAGGTATATACATTTTTTCCAAAAATCTTGTCATAATGTAATGTAATCTTAGAGAAATACATGTTTATCCCTACCCAGTCCTTCTAAATACTGCACAGAATTTCGAGCAATAATTATTTTTGTCACTTTTGTATTTTTAACACATTGATAGTACATGAATAGACGCTCAATAAGTGTTTATTGATTATGAAGGTACTCTGATTAATTTACATATTTTCACTCTGAAGGTGTTTTTGATTCTTACTTATTAAAATTAACAGATGTTTGATCCTGCAATTTGAGTACATTCGTTTGAAAAGTGTTTCTTGGGTTTTGCCACACTGATAATTCTCAAAATTAGTATTTTTCATTATTTCGACAGATTTTTGTCTCTGATAGCACAATAGTGACAAAAACATTATTTTAGTTTAGTTTCTGTGTCGTAAGTCTTATTGCTACACCGTTTCTCAGAAACCACGTGCTATTCCTTCTGCTAGCTCCCTCTTCAGCAGGCCTCCAAGCCTACTCACATGCTGATCGCATTTTAAAGTCCTTACAGGAACAGTTTAGTTTTCACTAGTCTCTGAACCAGCTTTTATCTTCCAGCCTGATTATATATACTGGAAAATACCTAGTTTTCCTTTTCTAATGTATTCTCACCTGAGTTTGTGACATTTCCTCCCTAGTTTACAGTTATTCTTCCTTTTTCTGTTTTTCTGTATCTCTCCTATGGGACTTATCCCATAATATGTTTTATATTCTCAATTTCAATATAAACTTCTTGATGTAGGTATTTTATCTTTGTAGTCTTCTGTCTCCCTAAATATTTTCACACTGCTTTGCCCACAGTAATTTTCCAAAAATGTTCTCCAAGAAAGATCTCTCTGTCTCTCTCAACTTACTTGCTCTGCTTGTTCTTTGCAATTTGGTAGTAATAAGTGCTTTTATATAACATTCAATTCTAGCATTCAAGGAATAGATTCTTGGCTACATACTGCCTGAAAAAGAGTCTGCCCCATTTTGTCATTGACTTAAAGGTTTTTTTCCCATATGAAGCTCTTAGCCAGGCCCTCTGACCTTGGTAGCTTGGGCTCTAATATTTTCAGCCCAGATATGTGGGATAAACCTCCATATATGCTAGCTGTACCACAACCCTGCACACAATATATCACCATCTTCCTTTCACTGAGGCCAAATCTGACACTCAGACAAAGTAAACAGCTTGCCTGAGATTATAGGTGAACAAACTGTGGAATTGGCCATGTACCCTATAATATGCTTGATAAATTCGATTAACTTTCTGTTTTATGGTTTCTGTATAATCTCTTCCTCCTAATTACTTTCCCAGTCTTTATTCTTTGCACTATTTTTTTTTCCAGCACATATGTCCTTTTTAATTCTTACTCTTATTTTTCTGACTTCTGATTTATACCTAAGCAATACTCACACTAGGAAAGTAGGAGAAAGAGATTTCCCAGACATGGCGGTAAGTGGATATGTATATAATTGAACATATAAGGCATTATAGGCAATTATGTAAATTTGAGTTGAAGGAAAACTGTTGGAAGGTTATAGGGAGGGTGTAACATGATCTGACATTTAAAAATAATCACTTTGGCTGCTCTGTTAAAAATAGATTATAGGGAAAAGAGGAGTAGCATAGTGATCAGTTAAAGGGCCACTGACTGAAGTAGTCCTAAAGAGAGGAAACAGTGGCTTTTGAGTGGTGAGAAGTGATCATATTTATGGTATATTTCAGGTTTATAGCCAGACAAATTTGCTGATGCATTGCGTATAAGGCGTGACAGAGAGAAGAGAAGTCAACAACAACTCAAAGGTTTTGCACTGAGTAACTTGAAAACTGGAGTTGCCATACACTACAAAAGACCAGGATGGGGGAAAGGGATGAAATCAGGAATTCAGTTTTGAACACTTAATGTCTGAGGTACCCATTAGAAATGGAAAATGCTGAAGGTGTTGTGAGAAATAAAAGTTTGTAGTTCAGGTGAGAGGTCTGGGTTAAAGAAACAATTAGGGAAGTGGTCTACTTACAGATGATAATCGAATCCATAAGATGGGATGAGTCCACCAAAAGTTGAAGCATAGTAAAGCAAGTGGTGGATATGTGTTGATCTCCTCTCTCTCTCTCTGTCTTTCTGTCTCTCCCTTCTCTATATAGCTGCTTAGCTCTTGAAGACCAAGAACTCTGTGTTCTATACTTTAAGTATTCTCCAAAATTACAGCTACATATTAGGCCTCAATAAATGCTTATTGAATGCTAAGTGGGAAAAAAGGTACCAGTTATAAATTGCAGTAGTTTAGGAATTATCTGTAGCATTAGAGGAGACTTAAAAGTACACCATTTCTATAATTCCCAAAAGATAATGCTATATCTTTGAAGAAACAGACCATCAGAAAGAGTTTTCCAGTCATACAGAGACTTGTTCAATTTTCTAAGAGGCCATCTGAAGGCTGCTTATGGGCAAAGAATACAGAAGCAATTGCTGACTGAAATGTCCAAACTGCAAATACACATTTCAATCAAATGCAAATCAAGTATAAAAACTAGAATTGAGTGAATTTTTATCTTCATTATAGTAAAATTTTCAATCATTGTAGAATTCACTTAATGTGGCTATTATAGATGTTTTAGGAGCTCTGCAGGGGAGGGGAATGTAAGCTCTTTGTTAATAAGAAGATTAACTAGCTCCCAGAAACAGTTTGTCTCTGTGAGAAGTAAATCAATTCCGGCTGTTCTCCTAGTGATTCTGTGCAGTATCAAATGAAATATAAAATGAGTAAGAGAGACACTCAGATGTCCTCACACTGCTAGAGGGAGCCTCCGAAGTCAAACTGCAGTCACCTCCTACCTGGACACAGCTGAGCCTTGTTAGGTCTCTGGATTTTTTTGTTGTTGTTGTTCTTAGTCAAGGAATCTTTACTTATTTTAAAGCCTGTCATTACAAAATTACCAAATTAAAGAAGAAAACTCAGGATCATTGAGACTTAGAACAACTGAAATATGAAGTATCCAAATGGCAGGCAAGAGTAAGTCCACAGTTATCTTTCAAGGTATGGCCCTGCTTCCAAATATTCATTCTGAATATTTGTATGTCAGGCTGAAAAAAAAATCCTTTAAATGAGGTTGGAACATTGATTGCTAGAGTGAGTGAATATTTAAGTTTCCATTTGTGGTTTTAATGTTGTACTAAAGGATGTTTCCATTTCTCTTTAATATTAAAATTAACTTTTTCATTTAGTAAAGTACTCACCATTGCAAAAACAGAGAAAGAGGAAATATATATTGCATCAACTACCTTTCTAAGCTATAATAAATGTTTATTATTCTCTTTTACTTGTAGCATATTTCTCTATGTTTATAATTTCGAGAGTAATATAGACTAGAACTGGCATGTTAAATAAAAACGACCAAGCAATCTAAACACAATACCTCACAATTATGCCCACAGAACATAGAGAATTTCATATCTGAAATGCCCTTTAAAAGTTACTTCTAGTATCCTCACCCAAATCTCTACCCTCTTATATGCCTGGATGTTATCTTACTCACTACTTTTATCTCCAAACCATGATCAGGGATAGATGAAATTCTAGGTAATAGATGGCATTTCAATAACCAACAGTGGATTTCAGGATTTATCTATCCTTAAGTTATCAGATTTTCTCATCATAGCTTCAGTTGGATAACCTGTAACCTACCAAATCTTTTTATTTATAATATTTTACTAAATTTTTTTTTGTCCTTGTCTATAAGTTCTCCTTAAATCTAAGAGCCATTCCTGGATGGCATCATTCCTTTTGGCAAGTGTTCACTCTCTGTTCTTTAGTTTTGATTCAAGACTTATTACTCACCACTTATCTGTGCTTGCCATCTATTAGGCCAAGTACTTAATGATTCAAGTCCTTTATCTGATTGAATTGCTCCTTGCTGTTTGCAATGTCTGCCAATTAAATATCACCTGCAGATTTAGAAAATTGCTCCGACAACCATTCACTAAGTCATTTGCATCTACGTAATTTATTTCCTTTCACAGATCACTCTTATCCTTTTCCTTCATTCGTGTTAAAATCCTTCCCTATCAACAACAAATATTTTTGGCCATGCTTTTCTCTTGTACTTATGTACAAACAGGTTGTATGATCTCCCACATCTATGTTTTAGTTTCATCCTATATGCACATCCAGTGGATTAATTTTGAACACTCACCATTTAGACGTGCAAACATGTATTCTTATGACCACATGTATTTCTTTTTAATTGCCTGCCTGTGTACAGCTGACATACTCTGGGAAACTCAATCTATTACTACTTGTTTAATCTCACGTAAGAATGAAAATCTTAGCCACTGTCCAATTTAAAGTCTCTATAAGGGCTTCCCTTCTTTTTACGTATTTTACTCTGTTCCCCTTTGCAAAGCTATCTTCTCATTTCACAAGGCCTGCAAGCATTTATCACAGTACTGTCACTGGCAGGTGTGTTGTAAGGGAGAGATTCTTCTTTGGTGGGCAGTTTTCTTGGCCCACACATATATTTTCAAGGCTGGTTTGCAGTAATGAAAACATGTAAGACTCTTTTGTGTGATCATGGAACATTTTTGATGGCTTTCTGGCACCCAGCTGAGAACCCTTCTTCATTCACAAGCATTGCTCCTCATAACAGGGCCTTCTCCTGATCCCAGTGGGTGGTAAGCCCTCCCTGCACAAGGCCCTCCCTGGCCTTTGTCCTTCCCAGCTCCTCCTCCTCTAGACCATGGGAATCATAGGTGTTCCTGCCACCCTAAACTTGACTGCCTAGGAAATGGTGGTCAGAATGGTGGGAATTGTGCCTCCCTGCAGCATCTTCTGCTGGCATAGAGAGATAGGCTTGACCTTATAGGAATGATGCCTGATCCTTCCCAACTGTCCCTGGCATGCCCCGTTCCAGTGTGGGTGGAAAAGGTGGCAACTCATCACATTCTCAGGTTCTCTGGACTCTCTTCCCAAAGTTAACTCTCTCCTCCCTCTAGTTTTTAAATTGTTTCCCCTCGTAGAAAAAATAATTAACACCTGTGCTCCTTACCCAGGCTCAGGTGGAACAGTTTGGGACCTTAAATAATCATTCTGTGCATGATCTTTCTATTAATCCAACATTCCCAATGGAATGTTGGAAATTCTCAACATTATTCACTTGGGTTCCAGATGCTCACTTACTAATTGTTCCTAGACGATTCCATGAGAATGTTCCTCAGGTACCACAAAATCAAAATGTCTGTGTCCAATGTCTGTGCCAAATTCTGTGTCCCTGTTGCCCTTTTCCAATCTGCTTTTCCTTCTGTATCCCCTACTTTTGTTGTGGAGTGTTCATCTGCCCATTTTCCTCTGCAAAATTTCTCACTAAGTCTCAACCCTTCCTTCTCTTCTTCTCCAAGTTAATCAATTTCTATTATTATGCCATAGAATATTAACTGTTTTATCAAACTCATTATTTTTGTTAGTCTCCTATTACTGTTGTTTTAATTTAGACATTCCATTATCCTTCTCTAGACTGTTGAAAAAGCCATTTGTTTTTTCTCTTCCTCACTCCAGTGCATTCTCCGGCCTACCTCGGCTATCTTTCTCAAACATAAGCTAAACCACATTTTTCTCTTTTGTAAAACTCTTCTATAATTTGTACTGGCTAAACGATAAGGTGCAAACTCTTTATCACGGCAAACATGCTTTTATAATTATCCCTATTGTTGCCTCTTATACTCCTACCCATCTCTCAGACCTAGCTTAAATTTCTCCTCTTCTGTGAAATCTTTTCAACTCCCCAGGCAGAAGCTGCCACTCGGCCCCTGGGTTGCCATGGCACCCTGTATGTATTACCCTATGGCATTTTTCACACTGTGTTTTAATTATTTATGTACACATTTGTTTTTCATGTGCACTCAGAGATCTCTGAAGGCCAAGGAACAGTATCTTCCACTCCTTTTTATCTGTGATGCCAGGCACAGTGCCCAGATTACAACATGCATTCAAAAACATGTGCAGATAAATGGATGAATTTAGGGCATACTGCTGTGTACTTGGCATACAAAGTAAACATAGCCTTAGCCTTCTGGTTTCCAAAACAGGGAAGAAGATCTCTCTCTCCCTCTCTTTCTCTCCTTCTTTCTCCCTGAAACTGTATATATACACATTTATAAATGTAGATGTAGATATATATAGATAGATGTGTAATATTACACAAAGGTAATTTGAGAAGAAGTGGTATTAATAGGTGTTCTTAGAAGACAAGATTACTAAGAGATGGGAGTAGTTTGAAAGTCTTATGGGACAAAGTGCAAGTTTAGCTAGGGCTGAGAATTTAGGATGATGAAGTGAGTACGGGCAGTCTAGGCAGATTAAAGTTGAATGTCATCTAAATGGAGTGTGATTAAATGCAAGAGGGAAGTGAGATACAGACTGTAGAGTAGATTGCAGGCCTTTCTAAAAGTTTTAAATTTTTTGTGGAAAGAAGACACAGGTGTTTGAGAAAGAAGTGTGAATTTTGAGAAGTTTAGAAATGCAAATCTTTTACATCACACCCCAAATCTTTCTCTATATAATCTTATGTTTTGTCTTCTACTCATACTCTGTCTGAACTCCTATCTGAACCTTCTTCAAATATGCAGGATTAAAAAAAAAAAAAAAAAAACAGCTCTGAACTGTTTGAGTATTGTTTTTCTCACCGACATGTAACTGGGTTTATTTAAATGCTTTGCAGACAAAACGTATATTAAAACTCTGTTTTTCTCTGGAAACTGGTAAAGGAGATAAGCACTTGGATCCTGGAGCCAAACTTCCTAAATTTGAATCATTAATTCTCTACAACTTGGCTATGTGACCATGGGCAAGTTACTTCACTTCTCTCTGTTTCATCATCTGCAACACTGGGATAATAGTAGTACTTATTGTTGTGAGTACTGAGAGGTAATAAATACATAGCATGTGAGATGGTGTCAGGAATAAGTAAGCTCTGTATCAGTGCTAGTATAATTGTTATATGGTCAGTCTCAAGCTGGGCTTTTAAATTCCGTGTGGGTTTTGTGTTAATTGCAGTGTTGTCAAGTCTATTATTGATGACAAGTATGTCATCAAATTCTGGTGATGTTTATTATGAAATACAGCATATTAAATAATTCCAAGCATATATAACACAGAGCTATAGCTTTAGTTTACAAAAGCACTAACCAAACATATTTCATAAACTTAACTTTCTAAAAAATTATTAACTGCCTTTCTCCATTGCAATATATTTGCTTTTGGATTTATACAGCCTACTAGTTTCTCCTTTTGAAACTCTAAGTTCGTATCTTTAGTATCTATTCAGTGGGGTCTTAGTATTGTTGATTTTGACTTCTTCATGTAGCAGTGAAGCAGTGACGAAAGTCACCATTACACTTTTACGAATATTTTCTAACATTTTGTTCGTAATTTAGTTCATTATGACTTTTTATTACTGTTGATTTAAGTGTTTGTGTACATGTAACTATTGACAGTTTCCTTGTAACTTATTCTATCGTTTTTAAGTCCCTGAAGGATATCTTTTGTTTTTCCTGTTTGGTATCTACTTCCCCTTCTTCTGATAACAGCATCCCACTTTTCCTTGGGATTCACTACTCCACAAGGCTTGCTCTAGGTGTTTTGCGTGTAGCTACTCCTACTCTCTGTGCTCCACCCGGACAAGTGGTGTAGGCCTAGCATTGAGAGCACTGCCTCCTCTTGAATGCAGTACTTCATAGTCAGAGCCAGTGAGTGTTAAAACTGAGGCTCTGTATTGGAACTGCAGGTAAAAGAGAATCTATGTTTATATTGGGATAGATAGAGGATGGAATCTAAGCCTAGAGCTACTAAAAGTCATGTTACTGCAAAGAGAGGAGAGCCTGCCTGAGAATTGGGGCAACACACACACAAAGAAAACACAGCTGAGATGGAGCAAGCGATACCAAAGGTTGATGAAAGGAGCCTGGATCTCATCCCTGAATAGGCCAGTTTTGCGAGAATTAAATTATCTTTTCACTTCAATTGGATTGCCATTTGCAACCAAAGACACCTAATTAATTTAGCTTAGAATATATGGGAAGGTTATTTTCAAGATAGAGAATACCTTTTTTAAGAAATGGGGAAGGAGCCAAGAATTTGAAAGAGATTGAAAATAAAAGTAGGGATAAAGAAAGGTAGAGGGGCAATTTAAACTTCATCTAAATGCAGATTGGCCTCAAATGCCTGTGTCCATTCTATATCATCATTCAAACTCTCGACTCATATATTAGATTACTTATTTTATTTTCCATTTGGAGAGCTCCAAAGAGGTATCCATAGTTGTTAAGAGAATGGAATCAAACAATTTAAGCTAATATCCTGGTTCTTCCACTTACTAACTATGTGACCTTGAGCAAGTTATTTAAATTCTCTATGCCTTGATGTCTTAAATCTACATAATGGGCATAATAACTATTTCATCAAGTTATTATGAGCATCTAAAGAGTCAATACCTGTAAAGTTTTAGAATAGCATCTGGCTATTATTACTCATTTCTAAAATAGTAGTTTTGATTCTATATTCTGCAACTCCTGGCCAAATATTTCCTTCATTCATTTCTTCTGTGCCAATAAATGGTACCACTATCAATTAACTTGAAGTGAGAGTGGCTGAATATAACAAGTTGTTTAATTAATGGACAAAATATTTAAAATAATAAGAACAAAAGCTCAAAGTGTAGTATTTCAACAAAGATAAAAACATTTTACATAAAGTCCAAATTTGGTAGGCTATAGTAGGTTAATTGATTTTAATAAAGATCAATGAGATCCCGTTGAATGGTTATTAATTAGGGGAGTGTTACTATCTAATGTATGCCACGTGGCCACCATTCATTCTTTTATGTACAAATATTTTCTAGATATTGAGGCTTCAGTAGTAAACCAAATATATGAAATCTCTCCCCAATTTAAGCTTACATTTTACCAGAGGAAGACAAATGAACGATTTAGAACATAATAAAATAATTATAAGTGTTATAAAGAACAATAAAACAGAATAAGAGAGATAAGTAGCAGAAAGGATGGAAGCTGTTCTTTTGAATAGGATGGCAATGGCAGTCCTCTCTAATAACTTTTAAGCAAATGCTGAAAAAAAATGAGGTGGACAGAGAAATATCTGGGGGGACAGCATTTTAGGCAGATAGGAGAGATGGAAATGGAAAGGGCCAAGTTCAATGAGTACAAGGAAATACAAGGGGTACCTTAACCTTGGAGCACGGTGACAGAGGGAGAGATAAAGAGATCACAAAGAGAGTTGATTGGGCAGATTATGTAGACAATTTTAAGGACAGTTTTTACTCGGAGTGGGATGGAAACCCATCAAAAGTCTTCCAGCAGGAACATGACTGGATCACTCTGGCTGCTGTGTTAAAATATATTGAAGGCAGTCAAGAGTGGAAAGGGAGAGTAATTGGACCTCTACAACTACAGTCCAGAGAAGAGATAATTGTGGCTAGGAGCAAGATAGTGAGTGGAGCTGGGGAAAATGGAAACAAAGGCTGTTTTTGGTTTTCGTTTTTGTTTTCTGCTGCTGTGGCTGAAAAGACAAAATTGAAAAGCTTTGAGTTTAGAAGAGATCGTTGACTTTGTTCTTTCACCTCCACACAGCAAATCCTATCAGTCTACATTCCAAATATGTGTTGGATTTAGTACATTTTTAAAACACAGAACCTGAGGAAGCTTTTACCAATCTATCCGAGTCAATAGATACAATAAGATCTATTTGTTTTTCCTGCAACACATTCTTGAATTCATTTCCTTGGTTCAACTTCACAATAGCTTCATTTCACTGATGTGGACACTGTGACTCAAAGAGGATTTAAATCTCTTTTAGGCTCACATGGGTATTAAATGTGTCAACAGTATCCATAACTAATGCCTTTCGTGTCGCTAAGGATGAGAGAATCATGAAAGGATTTTGAGGTTGAATATTAAGAACATGAGGGACTTACACTAGATTCTCATAGCTTTTGCAGTAAACCATGGAGTTTAACAACTGAAAATGAGGAGAGTGTAAAAAATGAAGAGACTAGAAATCGAGGCTTGAAAAGTATGGAAAATGTTTTGAATGGCCACGTGGGATTTAAATAAAAGGTCAACACCTAATGAATAAAAGGACACTGGAAAATTAGCGAAAGTTCTATTGACACTAGCTACTAGGGTATTGAAATGAACTCCATCAGCCAAGTGTCATGACCAGCTACATCAATAACCCAGCGTGCAGGATCCTATATAGTAGGAGTGGAATGAGCACAGGAGGCACAGAAAAAGAGCAAGAGCTTGAGCATGGCTTGGGCAAAATATATACTTATTTTGAGCTGATATGGTGTAGGAATTATCTTCCATCATTTTCACTATTTATTAGAGGCCATGGAATTTTGCCTTTCTTAGATACTCAAGGAAGCCATTTTTTGTTCTTTATTAATGAGATTGTGTATGCTATCTCCATTCTTGTTTTGTTTTATGTTGTCAATTATATGTGCTTTCTGAGGTCCTACCACCTCGACCAGACAAACCTCACAATAGCATCTTCTTCTTTGAAAACTTTGAGACCTGGCTAAATGTTTCTCTTCACACAAAACCCGACCCATCTGCTAATAGATTTCAGAATCAATGTAGATATTCCTTACAACAATCATCATCTGACATGATTCAGATAGATTTTATTTTCTAAACCAGTTTTAGGTTTTCAGAAAAATTGAGCAGGCAGTGTGAATAATTTCCCCTATTATTACTATGTTGCATTGGTGAGGTACATTTGTTACAATTAATGAACCTTACAATCGTTATTGGAGACGGATCTCACTGTCATCGAGGCTAGAGTGCAGTGGTGCCATCACAGCTCACTGCAGCCTCGAACTCTTGAGCTCAAGGGATCCTCCCACCTCAGCCTTCTCAATAGCTGGCACTAGAGCCATGCACCACCATGCCTATCTAATTTTTATTTATTTTTTAATTTTTTTAGAGGTGGGGGTCTCTCTATGTTGCCCAGGTTGGTCTCAAACTCCTGGCCTCAAGGGATCCTCCCATCTTGGCCTCCCAAAGTGTTGGGATTACAGAATGAGCCACCTTGCCTGGCCAATGAACCCATATCAATACATGATTATTAATTAGGGTATATAGTTTACATTAGAGTTCATTCTTTCTATGGGTTCTGACTAGTGCATGTCAGCAGCGTATCCATCATTACAGTATCATCCAAAATGGTTTTACTGCCCCGAAAATCCCCTATGCTTCACCTATTCATCCCTCCCTCCCTCACCCCATTTTGAGCTATTTTAAACTCGTTTCCTTTATCTTCTCTAACATTCTGCCATGAACGTCAAGGTCAAATTCTAAGAACTTTTGTATGTCAATCTCTGGTTATCTCTTTCTAACCTACTCTTTCATTTCTTCACTCATACTTCACCTGTTTTTCAACTTCATTTGATCTTCTTAGTAACTTTTCCAAAATTTTATCCAAGTTTATGTCTCCGATCATGGCTATGCTTCCTTGATCATTTTAGCTCTTCTTTCATCTCACTTAATTCCCTTACCAAGTTTATCCACCAAGTCTCAATCTTGATATGAATGTTTTCATCTCTGCTCCTAGACTTGGGCATTCAGTCTCAGCTGAAGAAAGTCACACCGTTGTGTAAACTAGCAGCAATGAAAAAGTGTCAGTTTCATACAAACCTCCGCTCAGTCTTTAGTGCCACTGATCTATTCTTTTATCTGCTCTGATTTAGCAGTCACTTTCCCTTTCCTCAATATCTATTTCCAGCGTCACCACTCTCCTGCAGACTATTACATAATACATGTCCCCATCACTGTCAACACACTTAATCTCCAATTTTTATTAAGAAATTTGAATAAGAAAGTATCTTTGTCAATTTTCCAATCTCTTACCTATCTATTATTAACATACACATTCTCATATTATATTCAGTATCAAAGTAACATCTTTACCTCATCAAAATCAATTTTCAGTTTAATCATTCTTGATGGAGTCGAATCTGTTCTGGGATATTTATCCTTCACATATTAACTGGCTTTCTATTAAGTTTTCCTTCTTTCTTTTTCTTCCTCAGCTTATACTTTTACTCAAGTCTCTGTTAACTTAAAAACAAACAAAAACTCTACCAAAACCAATGACCCTTCCAACTATTATCTCTTTCTCTCTTCTGTTCTCCATCTAAAATTTCTGAAAAAATAATACATATGCATGTCATTTTTTCACATTTTAACATCCAAGTTTTTCCATCATCTTTTGCAGTCTGGCTTTTTCTCCCACTATGCTACCAAAAGAGTTCTGGCTTGGGTAACCAAGAACTCCCAAATGGCCAATCTAGTGAACATTTGGCAGTTCTTATCATCAACATCTCAAATAGTTCTGACATTGCTAGTCATAGCTTATTTTTTGAAACTTTCTTATTTTTTTCATAACTTCCTCTTCTTTTGTCAATTCTTAAGTGACAGCTTTCTTTGAGTTTCATCCTAAGATTAGCCCAGTGATCCTCTTACTCCATGTGTTCTTTTTGGCAATCTGATATACTTTCATGATTTCAACTACCACCCACAGGTTGCTGACTCCCAAATGTATACTTCCTATTGCACTTTCACAGTGAGTTTCAGAGTGCTACATATCCAACTCACCCTATTCTAAACTGTCCTCCTCCTCTAAATCTTTTTCAGCAATCTCCATCCCAATTAGTTATACAACCATCCTTTTATGTATTTGTACAATAAACCGATGAATTACTCCAGACTTCTCCCTTCTCCTCACTTTGGTCAATAAATTCTGTTTACTCCTACCTCTGTTTTATCTCTGATTTCCTAGCTTTCATTTTATTCATAACATTAGTATGGTAGGATAGATTCTCGTCACTATTTGCTTGGAGTGCTGCAAAATTCTCATAAATTTTGGCCTGCTTTCCATGCTATTTCTAACCTTTCTACCTTTACTTCTACTCATGTCTGTCACTAGATGTCCTTCACTTTCTGCCAATCCCTCTTTACCTAATTACTCCTTGTTATTTTGTCATCAGACTATATTTCTCCTCCTTCAGGAGATTTACCTTTACTCTACCTTCCTTGTTGCTTTCTTAGTGTTTCTCTATCATTACACATAGTGCATTGTATTATAAGTGTCTAGTTTAAACTCTGTGTTTCTCATTAAAACAAGATCTCTTCAAGGGCAAGAACCATGTTTTATTTATCTTTGTATCTCCAGTGCCTAGCACAGAGCATAGCACATAGAGGCCATCAACAAAATGTTTTCATGATCAATGTCTATGTGTTATTCACACTTGCATCCCTCCACAGTACTTTGACCATGGCATGTGATTAACGCATGCTAAGTGGTATATATTTTGAAATATGTATAGGCAGGGCGCAGTGGCTCATGCCAGTAATTCCAGCACTTTAGAAGGCTAAGGTGGGCAGATCACCTGAGGCCAGGAGTTCAAGACCACCTCAGCCAACATGGCAAAACCCCGTCTCTACTAAAAATACAAAAATTAGCCAGGTGTGATGGCAGGTGCCTGTAATCACAGCTACCTGGGAGGCTGAGGCAGGAGAGTCGCTTGAACCCAGGAGGCATAGGTTGCAGTGAGCTGAGATTGCGCCACCGCATTCTAGCTTGGGCAACAGAGATGGACTCCATCTCTAAATAAATAAAATAAAATAATATAATAAAATATTTATAAAGCTTCCAGGTAAATATATTCTATTGTTAGTGCATTGATGAATTAAAATATCCATCACAGAAATTTATTTACCTAGTAAAACTAAAGAATTGCCAAACTTTGTGTCAACCATGAAAAATGAGGAAAGGTGTGTAGCCCCATGCAGCTGATTTATTCTGTTTAGTCTTGGGAGCATTTTATTCCTCAGAAAATGAGGTTATTGGCATTTGCCAAATGGTACCTTATTACACTCCAATATTATATGTCTACTTTCAAAAACATTCTTTACTCTCATCAAACCACGTGGGTGGGCGCAGTGACAAAAAAGCCTAGTGTTATACTAGTATTTTAGAAATTGAGAGATATAACTCTCAATGGTGCTATAATTTAATATGGAAACATCACTATAAATAGTTACATGCTAAGTATAAGTACTTTATCCTAATTTTACAGATTTATAATTTAGTCCACTTATCCTTCCTTTTTTTCCATTTTTCTGGGTTCTGCCTTTATTCCATTATTAGATCTATTTTCCTTGGGGAGTAAAATTATTGTCACAAAACTTAGCATTTGATAATCAGTTAGCATGAAGAGACTTAATTTCCAGGTGGTGGAAATGCCCAGGTAAAATTAGGCAGAAAGAACAGATTATTTTCAATCCCAAACTACCAGTCATGTTCTTTATATAAAATAAATCTTCCATTGTAACAACCATCAAGCTTTTTTCTTCATATAACCCCCAAAGGAATTTTTTAAGTATATACCTCTCTACATTTATAATTAACATATTAATTTTGCAATCATTTAGACAATTGTAAAGGGTGCAATTTACAGACAGTACTGATCATTACCTGTTTTCTCTTAAACCCATACGTACCACTTTCTACTCCGCTATATACTGTGAGCCTTATAGGGATGGAAATCTGCAAACCAGATTTCTCAGGCTCCTTTGCTATCTGGCTTCTCCATAATTTCCACCAGAGGGAAACCACTGAAGATATCAGAGAGAAAAAGAAAGAGAAGAGCCTTCTGCTTTAAATGATTATTTCAGTGGCTGCAGCAGCAGTAGCAGTAGGCGATTCTCGATCCCAGCAGCTAGGGCACAGGCAGCAACTTTTTGGGAATTCCAAGTCTGATCAAGTGACATATGTCTGGCAGATAAAATCAACTGACACATCAGTAGCACTTGCTATCTGTATTTTACTATTTTCTTTTTGCTTTTCCAGTGTCCTACTGTGTTCATCCTCTGCTCTTTGATTCCTTCTAGCACCTTTGTGATCAACCCACCATATTAAATTTTCCTCTTTTCAAAATTCTAGGAATGGTTTTCATTTTCCTGAGTGGGTGTCAGTACTGACTTATGTATATTGTGTTGTAAATATTGATAAAACAAAATTGTCAAGTCACTTTTAAAAATATATCTGTTAGATTCTGAATATCATAGTGATTTGATCTCATGCTTTAATAGGTAGAATATTTATATCATTTGATTTTATGCTTGAACTATATTTATATTCTGCCCCACCCTCACAAAATTGTAATTCAAATACAATAGAAATGTATGTTTGAAAATCTTTTCCTGATCACCAAAGTATTTTTGCATCAAAAATTCGCATGCAAATTAAAATTACAATCTTTATTAAGTAACCAGTGACTATAAAGTTTTAGGTATAAAACATGTTTTTCTGAATCGAGTCATGATTCGATTAGTATACAATCTACGGATTCAGTGTCTATAAAAGTGAAATTTTATTACAAATGCAGCTTCCAATGTTATGGATAGAGTCTTTAAAAAATAATTTAGATATCCATGGGTCAATACTAATTATGGTTTCGAAGAGGTACAGTTTGGCATTAAGATTTAATTTCTGTATTTTTTTACTTTATATAAATCTTTTTCAAACAGATTAATATATGAAAAAGGAAGTTTTCAGTTTCTATTTCAAAATGTCACTCAACTCCTTGAAATTTTTCTGTGCCAAACATACTGGCTTGCTCCTTGGAAAGTCTGGTACCCCTAAATACTCCACTTTATTTTTATTTTTTTATTTTTTTTTGAGACGGAGTCTCGCTCTGCCACCCAGGCTGGAGTGCAGTGGCCAGATCTCAGCTCACTGCAAGCTCCGCTTCCCGGGTTTACGCCATTCTCCTGCCTCAGCCTCCTGAGTAGCTGGGACTACAGGCGCCCGCCACCTCGCCCGGCAAGTTTTTTGTATTTTTTTTAGTAGAGACGGGGTTTCACCGTGTTAGCCAGGATGGTCTCGATCTCCTGACCTCGTGATCCGCCCGCCTCGGCCTCCCAAAGTGCTGGGATTACAGGCTTGAGCCACCGCGCCCGGCCAATACTCCACTTTAAAAGCTGCTGACTTGAAATCCAGCGAAAGAAGAAACTATATCATCAAACACCCAACTGTATCTAACTCAGAGTTACCTTTGTGCTTAATTTTTTTGGTACTTCTATCCTAAACTTGATACCCTTTTTATTTCTTATATAAAGTTCTGTGTGGGCCTCTCTTCCCTTCTAAACTAGGAGAAGGTAATTTCTCAGTTACATTAACTCACCCTTAAATATTTCTCCTGTACTAAGCAGAAGATACCTCTCATTTATCTGTTCAACATCTTTTGGCCAGATTTGTGTTTTCATAAATTTTAAGAACACATTAATTACAGAAAATTATAAAAGTAGTGAGGCAGAGAAGGACTTGAAGAGACTTTACTGTATTATTAGTGTTTAAATAGACTCCCTATGTGCATCATATCAATCATTCGCTCTCTCTCTTTGACTGCATTTTCCTCTCTTAAAAGTATGTATGTACTGGACCACTGACTTCTGGTTTTAACGAGAGAACTCTCTAACATGAGATCTAATCACTGTGGAATAATCATATGAATTTAGAGCTCACTTTCCATCATTTCTTCTTTGACTCTTCTTTAATGTGATGGTTTGTGCATAATCATGATGACATATACAACTGCACTATGTGAAACAATCTTTTAAGTTTGGTAGCCCCTTAGAAAGGCATACATGAGTTAATCCTGTGAATTTTAAAATTCTTATTGTCTTGTATAGACATTAATTGGCAATATTTATTTAATATATACTTAGATTCACAAAAGTATCTATGGTATCAGAAGGTATAATAACAATAATAAGCTTGCTTTTCTGGAACTCCATAGTAATATTTTTATGCCATTTCAACAGTGTAATTTTGCTTTATAGGGGTAAATACACCTCATAAAGTTTGAATACAATGAATTTTCTTGGAAAGTTAAATTATTTCATGGTATTTTATTAAAGTATCATTTTTGTAATTGAATTAACATTTGTAATTGTTAAAAAATAGAACTTATATCTCTACTGATAACAGTCAGAATACAGTTAAGGGAACATTATATACCTTTAACTTGATAGTCATTTTCTAACATTGCCTGTTCTTTCCTTCTTGAAATGTTATTTTTTGTTGGCATTCACAACAATCCATTTTCTCAATTTTCTTTTAATCTCTCTATCTACTCCAAGTCTTTTTTGTAGGCTTCTTCTCCTCCACCTGCTTAATAGTTTTCCTAAAGACTAGTCAGAGTGACTAAACATCCACTTGAACAAAATAAAAACCTAGTTCCAATGAACAGTTTTATAATTTTTCTGTCTAAAAATCATGTGTCAACTTCTTTAAGCCTCAATTTTGTTTGCAAAAGGACTCCTGCTAAACTAAAAATTATCATACAATGATGACATGCTCTTACATGTAAATAATACAGTGAAACTGACTGTTTATGTAAAACATTTTATTTCTTGTGTATGATTGTTATACAATAAACTTGTATTTTCAAAACATAGTACTTGGAAGTGATCTTACCATTAACATACTTGGACTCCTCATTTTATAGGTGAAAAAGCAAGTCTCCAAAATTAAACTAACTAGTGCAAGCACATAAAACAAATTTAAAACAACATCAACATACTAATTTGAATGCTTTTTATGTTTAATTTGCATCTAGCAAGTGTAATTTATTAGCATAACTCATTAAGGATTTTAACCACTATCTATATAGAATAAATTTGTATAATGCCTTTTCTTTACACTAATTTTAACATAATTGCTAATCTGGGTTTAGATCAGGAAAGAGTCCTTAGAAATATAAAGGTAGAACACTGAATTTGTGAGTTTTAAAAGAATAGAAGATGAAGTGGCATGGTTTTAATAAGAAGGATGAGGACTGATGATTGCCCATTTTCTATTAAAAATAATGATATTAATGCTTTGGCAATAAAATTCTATATGTAACTTATGTATTAAATAGACCAAATTCATTAGGATTTTATAGAATATAGAAATAGCTTTATTATTTTCCCTACCACTGCCTTAAGAAACCTTTTATTTCTACTCTTCTCCATTCCTTGCAAACAATTTAGGTTAGATCCTTTAGCCTTCTGAGTACTTTAAAGCATTTGAGAAATTATTCCAATTCTAGCAATGATGTACTAGCTTTTATTGGACTAGTCCTATAAGAATAAAAATTGAAAATTCAGAATCAAATTGAAAAAAAATATATAGAAAGGACTGGAGAGCAACCCAAAGCAGGCAGAAACTGCAGGGTATCCTCAAAAATAATACCTGCACTGGGTGGAGCCCTCCTTTATAAGGCTTAGTCATAGAGGACCCACTTTAGTTCAGCTGGGATGGGGTGGACAGGGCTCAAGCAGAAAGTCAGCCTTATTAACTAACTTATCAGATGATGGAGTTTGAATCAGCTAGGGTTCCCAGAAATTGAAAAGCAAAACACAAGAAGGAGGATGCCACAGAGAAGTGAGCCCCAAAATCTGTGTATAAGCTTTCTAAAATCCTTAGCTGACCCCTAAACTGCATATATATGGGAGAGATCCTAGGAAAATTAGCAAACAGTCATGGCTAGAAGGCTAAACGTGATAAAGAGGGGATTACAATTATTGCCTATGACAGGGAAGATATAGATTGAATTTTGAGTTCCTCTAAGTCAGAAGGGCTTGAGGAAAACCACAGACTTTCCCCAGAAACTTCACAAGGCTGTACCTTAGAAATGTGTGGATTATGAAAACCAAGGGATTTGCCCTAGGAACTAAGATTACATCAAACAGACTTAACAATGTTTAAAGCTAAATCTCCACGAATTCAAGAGGAACAGATAGTGATTTAACTATCCACTGAAACAAAAATCAGTCCTTTTCAGAATATACAATTTCAGAGCTATAATCACAAGTCTTAACAACGTATCAACCACAAAGTCCAATATATAATCAAATGTAACCAGAAATGTGAAGAACCAGGAAAATGCAATGTATTCTGAGATGATAAGATGTTGAAATTTTAGCAAACAAGGACTTTAAAGAAGCCATTATAGATGTGATCATGAACTTTTAAGATAGTCAAAACTGATAAAAAGATAGGAAATCTCAGCAGAAAAACAAAATTTCTTTCAAAAAATTGAAATTCCGGAAATAAAAAAATAAGCAATCTAGAATGAAAAAGCTACTGAATGGATGTAACAAAAATTTGAAGATGGCAGAATATCAGTAAACTTGAAGGCAGATCAAGACAAAATGTCAAATCTGAAGGTCAGGGAGTAAAAATATCTTAATAAAACAAGCAAGGCCTCTGTGACTTAGAAGACATTATGTGATCTAACTTGAATATTCTCTGAGCCTCAAATCAAGAAGAGAAAGGAAAGAAGGTAAAAAAAGTGAAGAAATAATTCCCTATATTTACTAAATTTAACCTATCCCAGAAATTTAGTGAACTCCCAGCAGAATAAATGCAAAGCAAATCACATCTAGAACATCATAAGTAAATTTCTAAACACCAAAAAGTGAAGAGAAAATTGTAAAACGGCCACCAACACATACAAAAATATACTATATATAAAGAATCAGGATACAGATGATGGCTAATTTCTCATCAGAAAAAATACAGGGCAAAAGTGATAGAATCACAACTTTAAAATGATGAACATTAAAAAACCCTGTGAATTCGGAGTTTGATGTCCAGTAAGAATATCATTTCAAAATGAGGGTTAAAAAAGACATTTCAAGGTAAACAAAAGTTGAGAGTATATGCTACCTATGTAGCACTGCACTTCAAGACACTCTAAAGAAAGTTCTTCAGGTTGAAGGTACATTATACCAAATTGGAGCTCAAATATATGTAAAGAATCAAGAGCCCCAGACATGGTAGATAAGTGATTATATCCCAGTAACTGTCTTTTTTTTCTTTTTGTACCTTTAAAAGACGATAACTATTTAAATAAAAAAACTATGATATTTGGTATGAGGTTAATAAAATATAAATATGTGACCACAATAGCAAAAATGAAAGGGTGAGTGCAAATAAAATTATATTGCTGAAAGTTTATTACTTTTTATATGAAGTAGTACAATATTAACTTTAGATAGAATGTGGTAAGTTAAGAATGCATATTATGACCTTTAGACTAACCACGAACCAAAATACAAAGGGAGACAACTAAAAAGCCAGTAAGAGCAATAAAATCAAGTACTGAAATACATTTAATTAACCCCAAGAAAAAAAGGAAAAGAAGCAACAGAGAAAAAAATAGTATACATATATACCAAATAGTAAGTTATAAACTGAAACCCAACTATTCAATAATTTATGAGGAAAATTTAATAATTATAAATGTCTATGGGCCTAATAACAGAGCCTTAAAAAACTGAAGCAGATTCTGACAGGACTGAAGGACACAGAGGTTTTAAACACCTTTCTGAAAATTGAAAGAAGAAAAATATATACATTATGTATAGACCTATCTTGATTAGATTCCAAAATGAAATGATTAGTTTCTAAGTGGTGCATGTTTTTTTTCCAATAACACCACGTTGTAAAAGAAAACAATAGTACAAATTGCGTGTGTATGTTACAGTGTGATCTCATCATGTATCATATACAGTTTTTGGGGTATAAGTTGAGCAAAAAAAAGGCCTTCCTCTAAACCCTCTTCTACCACAGGATATACTTTAACATTTGGTTTATTTTGTCATCTATTTTTCTTTCCACAAAGTTCATAAAATAGTATTGAGTGAGACTTTTGTACTCAACTCCACCACCTAATACTTAACCAACCTAAACACATCGCACTTATTTTATATGAAATCAGCTTCAAGGTGTTACTGTTGAACCTTTAGGTACGAGACAAATAATTGAACCTTTAGGTATGAGACAAATTAATTAATTCTTACCTTAAAGACAAGTTCTCCCACCAAGCCATTCCATGTCCCATCTTCTTGTGGGCTTCCATATTTGTGATCCGGTGCTACATAAATTTCATAGTTAAAACCCAGGTAGTTAGATAAGGCATCCAAAACATCAATGGAGAAGCCCTGGTATTTCTTCGGCTTACCCAAGACATTTTCAGAGACCATCACAAAAGGTTCTTCCTACATGGAAATAAGAGAAATTTCTGATGTCAATCTATACTGCTCCCTAAAAGCAAAGATTAATTCCTTAAAGAGTTTTGATTAAATCTAAAAATTGCTTTATACTTTGAAACAACGCAACTCAGGAATATAACATGCATTATTATTATTATTATTATTATTATTATTGGGATGGAATCTCGCTCTGTCGCCCAGGCTGGAGTGCAGTGGCCAGATCTCAGCTCACTGCAAGCTCCGCCTCCCGGGTTTATGCCATTCTCCTGCCTCAGCCTCCCAAGGAGCTGGGACTACAGGCGCCCACCTCGCCTGGCTAGCTTTTTGTATTTTTTAGTAGAGACGGGGTTTCACCATGTTAGCCAGGGTGGTCTCGATCTCCTGACCTTGTGATCCGCCCATCTCGGCCTCCCAAAGTGCTGGGATTACAGGCTTGAGCCACTGCGCCCGGCCACAACATGCATTATTAATGCATCATATTATTTAACAATGCTTAATCATTCAATTTCTTATCATCTCCCTTTTAATTATTACCATATCAAAAATTAGATAAAAGTAATTAAAAAACTTAGGGTCCATGAGTTTATTTTCCTTGCCTTCTGAGGACCCATCTGAGATTCCTCAATAACAAAACATTCAACAAACTATAAATTTATCATATCTAGTCTCAGGAATTTATTGTTTGTAAACCACGTAAATTACATCCAATAAAATTTTAACAGATATAATCTACATAAAACTACCTGAAAAGATAAAATTCTATGAACACATAATTTAGCTGAAATTAATAATCTCACATTTACTGGGAGTTATTCACTAACTAATTTGTGACTTTGATATAAACACACATTTCATTGCAAAAATAGCTTCTTTATGACTGATGAGAAATTCACTTACCTTTTCAATAAACTAATTTAGTAAATTCAGCAAATTGGTTTCTGCTTCCACCTCTTTTATCTTTTCCCATTTTTGTCCTCTTAAAGCTAACAAATAGGCCCCTTTCACTTTTGAGAACACCTGGTGTTAAGAAAGCTCAATTGATTTGAAACATGCTGGCAGACTACAGAAAATTAGATAATCTATTCCTTAATTTCCTACACTTGTTCAGAAATCTTTCAGCAACAGTAATATTTACAGATAACCATTCATAGTGTATGTAGTCCATCCAGCCCTCTGGGCAGGCTAAAATCTCTCCTTGTATGTGAGCCAGAATACCCAAAGGGTTTTTTTTTTTTTTTTGAATCATTTTTCCTGAGACTCACAAAACAGCCTTCATAATGCTTTCATTTTGACTTTTATTCAAAGACACTGTAAGTAGCTTATAAAATCACCTCACCTGTTATAGGAATATTGTCAACCATAACACACAGTTTTCTCCCTAAAAATTACCATGAGATAAATTTTGTAATTATTCAGGGTCAAAGAACTTTGTCTCAGTAGTGCCTTTTTCAAAATGAGAAAAAACAATGCAATCAATTATTGAGGTACTTCTTTTCATTTTGGATATTCAGAAAATAAGTACTAAGTTTGATGTTCATCTGTAACTACGTTGATATTGTGGTATTTGTAACATTTCTTTTTAATCTTAGTTATCTAAAGTACTTACAATTTCTAATTTTGAAAACATATTTTAGTTTCACTGTTTATATGTTATCTTAGAGCAAAATGAACCAGTAAATGGCCAGTTAGTAGAATAGGTTACTGCTAGTTGTCCTCCAGAGGAGTTCTCTTCTTCTCTAATTGTTTGCATTTTACCACTATGGAGAATAAAGAAAACCTGTAGTCCTACTTCAGGCACAGTGGCTTGCTTCATGGACATGTGACTAATGCTGGCCAACGTGATGTAAGCAGGGTGGTTTGTGCAACATTTCTTCTTGTTCTTTCTGCTACCTGAAAACTAGAAAGCACACGCAACGGCTGGTGTTCTGGTAACCGAGACTCCACACTGCACACAAGAGAGAGAAGTTTATGTCCCTGACACCTAAAACGTCCCACAACACTTGAAACTCGCCACAGCTCAAGATTTTAAAAAAGAAATGTCCCAGCACTTTGGGAGGCTGAGGTGGATACACCACGAAGAAGATCGAAACAATCCTTGCTAACATGGTGAAATCCCATCGCCCCTTCAAAAAAAAAAAAAAACTCTTTTGCTAGGTGTGCTGGCAGGCACCTGTAGTCCCAACTACTTGGGAGGCTGCGGCAAGAGTGAACCCAGGAGGCAGAGCTTGCAGTGAGCCGAGATCATGCCACTGCACTCCAGCATGTGAGACAGTGAGACCACCGGAGAGGAAGGGGGAGGGAAAGAAGGGAGAGAAAGAAAACGTAGGGGAGGGAGGGAAAAGCAGGGAAGCAGAGGAGGGAAAGGGAGGGAGGCAGGAAAAGGAAAAAGGGGAGGGAAAGAGGGGAGGTGGGAGAGGAAGAGGGGAGGTGGGAGAGGAAGAGGGGAGCGGGGAGAGGGGGAGGGGGGAAGAGGGGAAGAAAGCGGGGAGGAGGGGAAGAAAGCGGGGAGGAGGGGAAGAAAGCGGGGTGGAGGGAAAGGGGGGTGGAGGGAAAGGGGGGGTGGAGGGAAAGAAGTGAGGCAAAGAAGGGAGGGAAAGAAGCTCCCGAGAGAAAGAACAGAAGAATATTTCCAACTTTTTCATTCCCCATTGTAGTAATACCTCGTTAATGAATACTGAACATTAGATCACTAGATTAGAAGTTTTCAGAATGAATCAAATTTCTGTTATTGTGTCCAGAATTGGTGGGTTCTTGGTCTTACTGACTCCAAGAATTAAGCCACGGACCCCTGCAGTAAGTGTTACAGTTCTTAAAAATGACAGACCGGAATTCGTTCCCTCAGATGTAGCTGCAGTTTTTTCCTTCTGGTGGCTTCCTGGTTTTGCCGTCCTTGCAGACCTTCGGGAGCAGTGTTAGAGCTCATACACGCAGCGCACCCAAATTGCAAATGAACAGGACTTCCGCATCTTGGAACACGACCCAACGCATTACCCGCACCGCCTTCAGGCAGCCTGCTTTTATTCCCTCATCTGGCCCCACCTACATCCTGCTGATTGGTCCATTTTACATAAAGCTGATTGGTCCATTTTACAGAGAGCTGATTGGTCCACTTTACAGGGAGCTCATTGGTCCATTTTGACAGAGTGCTGATTGGTCCATTTACAAACCCTGCGCTAGACACGGAGCGCTGATTGGTGCGTTTACCATCCCTTACCTAGACGTAAAAGTTCTCCAAGTCCCCGCTAAGATTCAGGAGCCCAGCTGACTTGCTGCCTGCCAGTCCTGTGTGGTGCACCCACACTCATCAGTACCTGGGCAGTAGTTGGCACCAAGCACCCCAAAGCAGGGGGTGGTGCTCGTTGGCAAGGCTCTGGCGGGGCGGGAGCCCTCCGCAGCACGGGTTCGGGCATGGCGGGTTGCAGGTCCCCAGCCCTGCACCACGGGGAGGCAGCTGAGGCCCGGTGAGAACTCGAGCACAGCACTGTAGGGCCAGCACTGCTGGGGGACCCGGCGTACCCACCGCAGCTGCTGGCCCAGGTGCTAAGCCCCTCACTGCCCTGGGCTGCTGGAACTTGTGCTGGCCTGTGAGCGTGGCACACAGCACAGGTTCCCACCGGCGCCTATTGCACCTATTCCTCCTATTCCTCCACACCTCTCCGCAAGGAGAGAGAAGCAACTCCAGCATTAGTCAGCCCAGAGAGGTGCTCCCACCATGCTGTGGCAGGCTGAAGGGCTTCTCAAGCGCTGCCAGAGTGGATGCAGAGGCCGAGGAGGCGCTGAGAGTGAGGGCTGGTAGCACATTGTCACCTCTTAATAATACTGATTTGTGTAAATGACATACTACAAGTGAAAAGTGAAGAAGTAATACTTTAACATTATTGGTAAAATGCAACATATTTTGATATTTCAAATATTCATATATTTAACATGCATAATCAAACTAGACAATTGGCAGAATTTGCTACATTTCATTTGGTGGTTTGGACAACATATAGAGCTGGCTAATGACTATGCCTTGCACAAATACACTAAAGTTGGTCCTGAGGTGATTAGAATCAGAATGGATTAAGGGAATTCCAAAGCAAAGATCAAATTCACAGACCATGTAAATAAGATCATAAAGTTCTATAATTAAAAGACTTTAATGCTTGTATTGTGATATATGATGGCAACAAAAAACAAGTACTAATTTCCTTATGTGGAACTCATTCATTTCTATATTTTGAATATCAATCAGCAAACTAATTGTAAGAGGATTCATGGAAGATATTATTTGACTGGCTCTTCTATCAATAATTGGAAGTCATATGCATTATCTTTCAGGACCTTCAAAACTGAAAAAATCAACTATGTTTATCAGTAATTTAATCACCAGGAAGTTGAATAACACTCTTTGATGTGATACTTAAAAAATTATGAACTTAATGATGGCATAGGTAAATAATAGATGTGGCAAAAGTACTGTCCCAATGTATATGTTGCTAAAAACTATTATTAATTCTTTTACATTTTTAACTCATACTCTCTAGACCAATTATTTAGTATGCTAAATGGTTATATTTCCTTAATATGCTAAATTTCTTTCTTGAAATGACTTTAATTCCACCTTTTAAGTAAATCTCTAGGCACACAATTCCCTTGCACAAGTCTGTTGTCAAAATCTGTTCCTAGCAATGTCACCTGTAATTGGTTAAAGATACAGAATAGAAATGGCTATACTAAGGGGACTTTCAAAATGAATTATTGATGAACATACCTTTTAAATTTTATACTCTAAACAAACTTTTATTGCATCCTGTCATTCATCATCTGGATCAATGTTTTTAAAGCTTTATTTTTAAGCTGTATTACAGATTTGGACCATTACTCATAAATTCTAGCTCAGACTAGTACTCTATGAGTACAACCAGCCTATATACTGGACAGGTAAACATAGCAAAAGAAATTTGATTGAAGCTGTGGGAACTATAATAGAAAAGATACTTGTTCCTTCTCTGCGGTAATACTTAGCTTATTTTGATCACTTTTATCTATGTACCTGTCTCTAAAATTTATTCACTCATTGACTTATCCATGTAACATTCACTGAGTAGCTAGCTACTGCATCAAGGTACTACACTCAATATAGTGAGAGATATGGTATTAAGTCATGGATATTACTCTCAAAATAATTATACCCTATTAGTGAGGCATGTACTCAATCACTGTGCTCAGAAAAATATAAAGAAAGAAAAAAACAACACACACCGGAACTGGTACTGACAGGACAATAAAGAAATACGGTAGAGATAAATAAATAAATAAAGGAAAATCATGATTTTGGGGGTTACCAGCTATGCACTTTTTTAATAGATGAGAAAATTTAGGAAGAAACTCAACTCAAAGTCACACAATATGTTACAGAAGAAGGAGGCATCATAATCTGCCTTATTTGAAGCTTACCTCCTTGAAACTCAATTTTTTTCCACCTATCGATTAAAATCCAGGACTGCGTAGTTTAATCTCAAATTGTAACACAATTTATGGTGGTACACTGGTTGAGGCTCCAGATTCCTGACAGAGAAAACCACAACCCTCTCTAGAAAAAGGTAACATTACTTTAGGTATAACATGATTCCATCAAATAACTTTTTGAATATGATCTTCAAAACAAAAATCAAAGAAATGTGGTGAAAAGAAATATTAGATTGGTGGAAAAGTAATTGCAGTGTTTGCCATTAAAAGTAATGGCAGAAACTTCAGTTACTTTGCACCAACATAATTCTTCAAAAATAGAACCTGCAGAAAAAACGAGGAACAGAAATTGATCTCTCAAGAATTTAGATATTAGAATTTTCAGATACATATTAGAAATATTACATTAATTGTATTTGAAGAAATGAAGGGCAATGTTTTTTTTTTATTTGTCAGGAGACTGGAAAGTGCAAAAAGTGTTGTTATACAGTTGAAAAATAACTAAATAAATTTGAGAATTAGAAAAGACAATTACCAAAGTTTCTGAGTCGTTAACATATTAGAAACAGAAACAGGTGAAGAAAGAATTCTTCATGACTGAGTCATTAACATATTAGAAACAGATGAAGAAAGAATTCACGAATTACAATAGGTCAGAATTAATATCCAAGGTGAAGGAAGAATAAACAAGAGGATAGAAAATCCCAAAGCGAGAATAAATAGAGGAGGAACAGAAAGTGAGGTGGTCTGATAATCCCAAGTACTGTCAGGCATATAAAGAAATAGAAGTGCTCATATTTCTAGAAGTCGAACTAGAAATAGGAGTGAATAGCATTCACTCCTGCTGGATGTATAAATTTACAACCATTTTGAAAAAGATTTTGACTTGCCTGGTAGCGTATAGAGCTACTTATATACAAGTTAATATTACCTGGTTGGAAGTATTACATCGATATTTATCTAGTATGAAGATATGCATGGCTATGTCCTAGAAATTCCATTCCTTGGGTATGAATACAAAAGAATACTGAGCACCAAACTATATGTCCAAGAATGTTCGTAGCAGCCTTGTCTGTAATAGCTCAAATCTGGAAACAATCTAAAAATCCAAATGCCCATCAACATGGAAAAGATAAATATATTGTGGTTCATTGATGCTGTGAAATTACTAAACAGCTTAAAATTGAAGTTAACGGAAGCTGTACCCTAATATGAATGAATGTTTAAGAGAGTAAGTTGGTAGAAAAAAGCAATAGCAAAAGAAAGCTGAATTTGATTCCATTTACATAACATTCAAAAATGGGTAAATTGACTATATTATTTAAGAATTCGCATGTAGCTGGAGACAATCTAAAGAAAATAGAGGAAGTGATTACCTCTGGGTGGTTAGCCTCTGGGATGCTGCGAAGGATCTGATCAGAAAGATGCACCGAAAAGGTGGTTTCTTTGGTAATGACAATGGTCTGCTTTTCACTCTGGGTAGCGGTTTTTGGGTGTTACTTTACTGTTTATTAATTAATGTTTCATGCTTTTTTTCTGTGTACATGTTATATTGCAATATCAAATAAGGATAAAAATACGTTAACTGCGAACAGATAATGGAGGGCAACGAAGCCGTATTAAAGTGTCTGCTATTTATTTGACAGGGAATTGAAGCTTTTGTGGAAGGGAAATAGGATAATAAGAAAGTAATTTTAAGAGTAGAGTGTAGAATGGATTATTGCAAGAGAGAGGATTAGGGGTCCTTTGCAACAACCCAGATGACAGGAGATTATGGCTTGTACCTATTTAACATATATTTTCAAAGTGCAAGTAGATGGCTTTGAGTCTTCCTTTGTAGAGTCAGAAGGGAAAATAATAAATGATAAAATCCTGCCATTAAAATTCATTTTCCAGTAATTAGTTTCAAAGAGTATTAATAGGACTTGAGTCTAAATTGGTGAAAACCTGTCTGCCTATTAAACGAAAACAAACTGCAGATTATGATTTGCTGATCATTTGCATGACAGATTCTCTAAGCACAAGCCTCAGCAACTGGAACAAATGAAGCTTTCAGAGAATGTCTGTGGTTTATCAATCTAAGTGCATTAGCATGAGGATCCACAGACCTGCTTGTAGAAAAGGGTGTTTCAGTGGCTGATAATTTTCGTATTAGCAAGGATTTATTCACATCACTTGTTGGGTTATTAGATAATAACTTCATGATTCTGAATCTGTATTCAGTCACTTAAAAAATCTCATGATAATTGCTTAGTTGATTTACAACACTGTTTGCAACTTGCAGATTCTGGAGTTAATTCCTATATTTTAATAACTATGTAATATTGTTTGCTAGTGATGGCATTGGAAAAAAAAGCATCTGACATTTTTGATAGGTACAAGCTACAAGCTCTACTGCCAAGGCTTTACTGAGAGTTGTTTAGAGGTTTTAATATGCACGACTACAGAATGCTAGGAAGGCCAAAACTAAGAATTAGCCACTGGAAATTCTTTATAATTCTGCTCACATGTGTAGCTCAAAGACGTTCAAGAAAGAAGAGAATATTTCTTAATGGCTTAAAATATTTTTTCCCTAAAACATACTCCTGGCTGAAGCAAACAATAGTTTTCTTTATGCACGGTGTGAGCTTATATTTTGCTCAAGGATGACACATTCCATTTTGATATATGTGGAATTAATGGCCACCATTCTTCTTGGAAAAAACTCATTATTTTTTATAGAGCATATGTAAGTACTGGAAATGCTTACAAGTTAGGAGGGCCAATGGTATGGAATATGTTATAAGGAGATATCAAGACACCAGAATAGAAAAAACAAAATAAGGAACAGCACGAGAGGAAGAAACAATCTAGGTGTTGTAAAGAAAACTAATATCTGAATTTCATGGAGAGAAGGAAAGCATATCATTGGGATATGCAATGAAAACATTTTTAAAAAGAGGGATTGTAGGAAGATTTTATGAAGGAGCAAATGTTTAGAAATAATACATTAAACTAAGTTTTTAATCTTTCCTTAAATGTTTTTACCAGACAACAAAATTCAATTATAAATGATAAAAGTAAATAAAAATACTTAGTCATTCTAACTTCTTAAATCCTTATATCTTCTATATTATTTTATGTATCATTTCTATTTCTATTCTGTAAGCAATTATTTACATACAAATATTTTAAATTGAGCATAAAGTTAAAGCTATTATTATGCAAGATGATTGATTTTTAAAATAAAATATTTGATTTTAGACATTTGCTTTCAACTAATGAAATAGTCACATCTTAGCGACTTCGAGGCTAAGTGGAGAGTGGACAAAACAATTGCTTTTTGTACAAAAGAATTTGAAAGTTGCTGTTAACTGGGAATACAAGGTCACCAAACACATTAGGCAATTACAATAATCCTGAGTACCCTAGTTCTCATTTGTTGGCTTTCCCTGGCATTCATTTGAAAATACATTTTGGAGACTAAGATTTTATGAACCACATGATCACCCTATAGGAACTGAAAAATACCAAGCTCTCAGACTGCTCTTTGAGTATGAGTGCTGGATAATGTTTTTTGTTGTTTGTTTGGTCCAAGTTTTCATTATATTAGTAAATTTGACACTTAAGTGAATCTTACATGTGTCTAATCACATGCATGAGTAAATTATATTCTATAAATATTTGTGGAAAGGTTTCTAGGTACAGAGTACTTTGCAAGTGTAGTTATCTTAAAGAAAGCTATCAAGAAATACATTGGAGATATAGCATATTGCAGCTGTAAGGAGTGACTGGTTGTACCAAATGAGAGAAGTCTGCAACTATTTAATGGAAGAATTTGGCAACATTTGACTTCAGAATGGTGACGATATTTACAAACACTGGAGTTGATGAATCATATTTCTGTTAAAAAATAAAAAATAGTAATGATAATAAATGTCAACTGAAGCTTATGATATGACATTATCTGGATATAGAGGCATTTAATAAGTGAAAAATAAAGCCAGTTAAACATTGAAATGTAGCAGAAAGCCACACAAATATTAAAAATAAAAAACATATAAAACTTGAAAATGTTTTAGGATTAGTGGCATTTCTATCCAAACTAATATTACTTATAGGGAAATAGCAGAAATTCAGATATTTATTCAGTCATTCAAAAGAGTGTTAATACCAGGCACACACTAAGAATACAGCAGTGAACAAAACGAACAACAAACAAACATTTCTATTCTTCTAGACCTACATTCTATTGGGAGTGACAGACAACAAACAAATAAATATATACATATATTTATTTATATGTGTATTATTTATATATACATATATAAATATATATATATATTATGTCAGATGGTGATAGGTGCTGTGAAGATAAACAATGAAAACAAGGCATATGTGAGAAATGATTGTACCTTCAATTAGAAAGCACCTCCGTAGAAAGAACATTCAGATGGAAGAAAGAGTAAGTACAAATACACCAGTTAAGAGTCTCTGACTTGTTTAAGAGACAGAAGACACACTAGTGTGGCTGGGACCAAGAAAGCTAGAGCTAGATATTTAGGAAATATCTGAGAGGCAATGTGTTTGGATGGGGTAGAGCTTCACTAGAGTCTTTAGGCCACTATGATGATGTCAGCTGTTACTTTGACTGAGATAGGAAGCCAGATGGTCTCCGAGCAGAGGAGAGACATGATCAGATATATTTTCACAGTTTACTTACCGTTGACAGTTACTATTGACAATATACTGGAAGAGGCAAGGAAAGAAGCTGGGAGATCAATTAGGAGTCTTTTACAATAAATCAGAAGTGACTTGGCAGTAAAATGGATTTAATAAGATGTAATTGGATTCTAGGTAATTTTTGAAGGTAGAGCTGATGAAATGTGTTGACACATTGGATGTGGGGTTATAAGAACTTAGGAAAAGTGACACAACACCATCTCATACTTCCTAGAGATGCTCAGTGGAGGCATCAGTCTTTGGAAGAGTGTTAACTTCTGGGACTGTCCTTGACTGTTTTTCATTTGGAGTATGTGTCATAATAATTCTATCAGATGAACTAAAGCTTTCAATCAATAGACTAAAGTCCTCAAGGTGAATGTTCAATATGGAACCAAAGACAGTATTCTGTAAAAACCTGCAGCACTGAATACAAAATTAATACACATTCAAATTTAATGGAGGAAAACATTAAAACGTATACTTTCTTTTTTATCCCTGCATAATTGTGACTTAGAATTATTTAGAAGAGAAATAGTATCCATGAGAAGAAAAAACAATCATTAAAGTCACAATCTTTAAAGCTTAAATTTTAAAAGGACAAAGTTTAACAGCAACCATTGAGGGTGAATTATGTATTGTTTTGCTCTCCTAACATACCTTTGGGGAATACAAATTAAAATAACAAGAACTATTTAATTTATTGCTTATCTGACTGGCAAGGATAAAAATAAATGTCAATGTTTATCAGCAAGCATGTGAGAAAGTAGACTTTCTTATACACTACTTATGTGAATTAAAATTAGTGAAAGTTTTCCAGAAAACAAATTCACAATAAAAAAATGAAAGCCTCAACGCCCCATCCAAAAGTGGGCAAAGGATATGAACAGACACTTCTAAAAAGAAAACATATATGTGACCAATAAATATAGGAAAAGAAGCTCCACATCACTGATCATTAGAGAAATGTGAATCAAAACCACAGTGAGATATTATCTCACAGCAGTCAGAATGGTGATTATTAAAAAGCTGGGAAACAACAGATGCTGGCAAGGCTGTGGAGAAATAGGAACACTTACACTGTTGATGGGAGTGTAAATTAGTTCAACTATTGTGGAAGACAGTGTGGAAATTCCTCAAGGATCTAGAACCAGAAATACCATCTGACCCAGCAATCCCATTACTGGGTATTTACCCAAAGGATTATAAATCATTCTACTATAAAGACACATATACATGGATGTATACTGCAGCACTATTTACAATAGCAAAGACTTGTAACCAACCCAAATGCCCATCAATGATAGACTGGATAAAGAAAATGTGACAAATATACACCGTGGAATACTGTGCAGTCATAACAAAGAATGAGAACATGTCCTTTGCAGGGGCATGGATGAAGCTGGAAGCCATCATTCTCAGCAAACTAACACAGGAACAGACAACCAAACACTGCATGTTCTCACTCATAAGTGGGAGTTGAGCAATGAGAACACATGCACACAGGGAGGGGAACATCACACACTGGGGCCTGTTGTGGGGTGGGCAAGGGGAGGGAAAGCATTAAGACAAATAACTAATGCATGTGGCACTTAAAGCCTAGATGATGGGTTGATGGGTGCAGTAAACCACAATGTCACATGTATACCTATGTAACAAATCTGCACATTCTACACATGTGTCCTGGAACTTCAAGTAAAATCAAAACAAGAAAAGTGACTGTAAATTTTCATATTATCTCATCTAATAATTGTACATCTAAGTAATTAATCATAAATGAGCATAAAAATATGCACAAGTATATATTTTTAAAATGTTCATTGCAAGTTATCTAGGAAGAAGTTGAAAACAACCTAAATGCACTACAATCAGGGATGGATTTTGTTTTGCTTTAAAGTATGTGGTCTTGTTATGTTGCCCAGGTTGTAGCGCAGTGGCATAATCATTGCTCATTGCATCCTCAACCTCCTGGGCTCAAGCAGTCCTGCTTCAAACACTTGAGTAGCTGGAAATACAGGCACACACCACTATGCCTGGCTATTTTTTTTTTTTTTTTTGAGATGTGTCTTACTATGTTGCCCAGGCTTGTCTCAAAGTCTTGGCCTCAAGTGATTCCAAAATGCTGGAGTTATAGGCATGAGCCACAAAACCCAGCCTGGGAGTTTTGTTTTTAAATCTATCTGTATGACACAGCACAGCACGTTGCTCTGTCAACTTCAGTGTCTCAATGCCCTGTTACATAGTTATCTACACAGAGTTGGACCACAGGTCATTTTTTAAAAAACCAAGAATAGCATTTTGAAGTTCGGGGTTGGTTTGTTTTTTCCTTTTTTTTTTTCTTTAATAGATTTAAAATTATCTCTGTAAAGACATTAATTTGCATTTCAACATAGTTCAGGGAATGAGAAATAAAACTGTCAAGTTGCAGTTAGAAGGCTGGGAATTATATACAACCCTAGATAAATTAACAGACATTTGAGGCAGCTGTAGAAATTATTCACTAAGTGGCTGAAAAAACTATTGATCACATCTGTTAAAAATATATATTCACAGCCAGTCGCGGTGGCTCATGCCTGTAATCCCAGCACTTTGGGAGGCCAAGGCGGGCAGATCACGAGGTCAGGAGTTCAAGACCAGCTTGGACAACATAGTGAAACCCGTCTCTACTAAAAATACAAAAATAGTCAGGCATGGTGGCATGTACCTGTAGTCCCAGCTACTCTGGAGGCTGAGGCGGGAGAATCGCTTGAACCCGGGAGGTGGAGTTTGCAGTGAGCCAAGACCATGGCATTGTACTCCAGCCTAGGTGACAGAGTGACAGAGTGAGATTCCATCTCAAAAAAAAAAAAAAAAATTGATTCAATGAAAACATACTCATTTGCATGATGCTAAATGGGAAGAAAACATACAAAGCTATCCACAGTGTGTACATGTTTAAAACTGAAAAAATAATAGCAGCAAATATTCATATGGAACTTAGTATGTGCTGGGTACTTAAAAAATTTTTTTGTGTGTTCATGCTCAATAGTTTTATGAGTTTGGGACCTCAAGCACTTCAAATTTTATAGATAAGGGAACTTAGTTAAGTTTAGCTAGTGGTAGACACTAAAATAATAGCAAGTAACTTTTTGATGGAAGAATTATTTATGATTTTGCTGTTAATTTTTGTTTTCCATATTTTCTGTTTTTTGTCATTAAATATAGAATACTTTTTTCAATAGTACTTGTGGATAATGTGGAAGCAGGAGAGAGAGGCTAGGGTTGGAAATAAAAATTTGTTTATAACTTTCAAGAAAGTAAATGAAGTCATTCAGTAAAGTATAGTGAAGGCCAGGGATAAAACTCTGGAAGAAGAGAATCCAATGAAGGAGGTAGAAGAAATAGAGAGGCCTGGCACGGTGGCTCACGCCTGTTATCCCAGCACTTTGGGAGGCCAAGGTGGGCCGACCACCTGAGGTCAGGAGTTCAAGATCAGCCTGACTAACATGGTAAAATTCTGTCTCTACTAAAAGTACAAAATTAGCCGGGCATGGTGGTGCATGCCTATAATCCCAGCTACTCGGGAGGCTGAGGCAGGAGAATCACTTGAACCCAGGAGATGGAGGTTGCAGTGAGCCAAGATCACACCATTGCTCTCCAGTCGGGGCAACAAGAGTGAAACTCTGTCTCAAATAAACAAACAAACAAAGGAATACAGAGGTCAGAATCAGAAGATGTTGGAAGATGCAAGAGAGGACAGGGTTTCTAGGAGTAAATTGCCAGTGGATTCCAATGGAGGTGAGAGGTTCAGGAAGGTAAGGCCTGAAAGCATGCATTTCATTTGTCATGTAGAAGATCATGAAGATATTTTGAAAAGCAATTTGTTTGAAGAAGTGAAAATAGAAGCCAAATATCCGTGATTTGAGGATAAAAATAAATGACAAAGTGAAGACAATTGAAGAGTCTGAGACACTTACAGGTGAAAAGAATTGGTTGAATAAAGGAGATTCAGAGCCAAAGATTTTTTTTTACCTTGAACATATTTTCAGGTTCGAGGAAAAAGCAAATAAAAATAACAAAAAGCTTACTTTATGCCTGTTATCATCCTTATCACTTTACATTCATTACCTCATTTATTCTTTTTTTTTTTTTGGTATTATTATTGTCATTTGCAAAGGAGAGAACTGAAACTTGAGGGTAGAGTAGATAAATAATGTGAAAGTATATAATATAGTTCACATAACTTGACTTAGAATATTGTGAAATTTTCTAAACAAATATTGATTTGATTATGGAAGTCAATCTACCTGTTTTTTATATCTTTGAATTTGCAAATGACTCTGTCAATCTCTCTCTAAACTTCTAGAGACAAGTAATAAATCTGTTTTCAGAAGTAAACTATGTAACACATCTTTGAAATATTTACTCATTGTTTAGTCTAAAAACAATGCAGTTTCCAGCTTCCAAGAGGAAAAAATTTGAGATTACAAAGCTAGTAAGAAGGACTGAAATTTGAATCCAATGCCATCTGGTGCTGAAGTTCATATTCTGGACCATTAATTGAGACTGCCTCCATCAGTATATGGGTACGCTTGTGTGTATAGAGCATGGTTGATAAAGAACTTGGGCTACTCTTAGTCTTTGACATGGTCGTGTCAAAATCTCTCTCAATGTGTGTGTGTGTGTGTGTTTCTTATTCTTTCTCTCTTTCTACTATACCTAAAAAATGTTTTATATCTATAATAAATCTAATTATACTTTCTTTTTTTTTTCCTAGCCACACTTCAACTTTCATCAGCCTATTGAAGGAATCACAGTTTTAGCATAAAGATTAAAGTGAAAATATTTGAAATCTGATCTGACTTTCCCTTACCTAACTAAAGCTGACACGACCCCAAATACAGCTGCTATTAACTCTCCTCCAAGAGCTTTCTGCTCATTCCAGGAAGGAGATCAACTACACATTGACACCCTAGCCACACTTCCCTTCCTCTTTTTAAGTTGCTATACTAATCTTTACCTCTGAGTATTCAGGAAACTACTCATTATTGAGTGACTTCACATGCATGTGTAGATTAACCTTTTCTTTTCCCCTATTAATCTGTCTATTATCAGTTAATTCACAGGCCCTTAAATGTAGGAACCTAAGTGAGTAGAGGAAATGTTTTCCTCCCAATGGTATTAAGTCATTTTCCCAAGCGAAGAGTCTCCTCCCTAAAAGATGTGGAGAGAACAAGGTACGTAATTATTTTGCTACCCCTACTCTATACTCTTTGTAGACACTACCCTGACTATTTCAGTCACTGGCCTGGCTGATCTAAGGTTTTAAGAATAAGGTGACAGGTTTTCTATTTCTAGTGAGATGAATGCTTTCTGAGGGATGTACCCTTTTCTTTTGATTTTATTACGAAGCGCAGTGGGAAACTTGAAAGAAAAGATCTCCTGCATAGAGGGCAGAGACATAAGAGTAGAAAGCAGAAAGGTGCTCATATGGAAAAGCAAGAAACAAATCTGCAGGGATTTACAAAAGAATGTGAAGACATCTGAACTTAAAGCTACAAAGGCTTTAAGTTTCTGTGTTTCACAATAAGCATGTAAAGGAATATTACTACATATTATTAAGATTAATAATAAGGCACATAAAAATGACCTCTGTGCCAGCTCTTATCAGAAGGACTGTGGATCCAGATTGTATTACTGAATTAATTATTAGCACATATATAAAGAAATTAAAGGGAGATTCCTGTATTTTACTGGAAAACATAAAGATGCATATTTCTATTGCTGTATTTTATTGCATAATAAATTGAAAAGCTTGACCTAAAATCAGCCCTTACACTTATTCTGCCTATAAGATTCTGCTTTCCTGCCTAGATGAAACAAATGTCATTTGCGAGTGATTAAAAAAAAAAAAAAAAGAGCATTGCTCCTATTTATTATTGTGTTTCTCAGCTTATGTTCCAGGAGTGTCACCAAATGTAATATCACATGTATCAAAATGCATCTTAATTCCTGAGACTGATAACCAAAGATCATTCTTAAAATTATGCAAGTATTCATAAAACAAAGGAGGGATAATTTTCAAACCGTTTGTTTTTGATGAGTGATCTTTTAAAAACTTGTCCTTCACTTTTAAAAAAGTGAAAGACCTTACTTTCAAATGCTAATCAGCTGCTTCTTTATTCCCCAATAGACTTCAGACTACTGGGCCTCAATACTGCATTTTCTTGAGCGCTTTACTGACCATGGTCTTGGAGATTACATTTGGTTCAGAACACCATAGTAGCTTGTTATTTTTAATTGAATTGCAAAGTACATTACATAAGAATCACTGGGAAAATCTTTAGTCTGAATATTTTGTTTTCCCAATTCAAAAATCATACCACTAGCAATGGTTAAAAATAAAAATGAAGAAGAAGGAGAAGGAGGAGGAAAAGGAGGACGAAGAAGACGAGGAGGAGGAGAAGGAGCAGGAAGAAGAGGAGGAGGAAGAGGAAGAGGAGGAAGAGGAAGAGATCTTCCAAACATGAAAAAAAAAAATTCTGAAAAATTGTAAAGTTCATTTGCTCATGCTGACTTCCACCACCTAGAGAACCTGAAATTTCTTGCTGAACAATTTTAAACATTCAAAGATCACAAATTCAGTTTCAAGCATTATGGACTTTTTTGTTTTTAGCCAGGTTAACATAATACTTGGAAGTTTACCTGGAGATGCTGTAAAAATAACACCTTAAAACCAAAACCTCTGTATTTCGACTGATCAATAAAAATCCCAAGGAATATATTACCAAAAAGTACACAATTACCTTCCTTCCCTTGATCAACTTTTCCATTTCTGGGACCTCCATACAGTATGATGGGTCTCCCCTTGATTATCTTCCCACCTCCCAGAAGGAGCTGAATGTTAATAGTATGTTCACTATTCCAGAAGCTGACAGATGAGTAAACAAGAACCAAATTTGGATGCTTTTTGGAGATATCTCTTCTCGTTTCAGACTCCCCTAGAGTACCATGTAATGCAGTGGATAGTGATTTGATCAATGCTTCTCTATTGGTCAAAACCTCTTACTGTGCCTTTGAAAGAAGCCAAGTTCCAGTTAAGGACTTACTTTTCTCTTTGGTAAGGCTATCATCGAAGACTGCAGCATTTTGGGACCTACTGGAAAAGCATATGTGATTTGTCAAAATTTATTTTCTTTTGTGAACTGAAATCCAATCATGACATTGCAACTTTAAGGTTGCTTTTCTCTACTCAGCAGGAAAATTTCCAAAATGTAAACAAGAAAAACTTTCTGTGAGGTTTTTTCATCTGTTTACCCAATGCTAATTTATGTCAGCTATGCAACAACAAGAACATCAACATGCTCTTGGTGCTCAGAAGGGGAAGATGAGTGTGCATCTTCGTAATAAAAAGCTGGACATTTTGGGAGGTCAGGGAAACATGTAAAACACTGAAATAGCAAGGTGTGTGGGAGTATCCTACTTTATATAGATATTTAGATATTCACCTAAATTTCTATCCATTACTACACAACTCAAAGATAAATACATATTTTCCACATTTTCTTTTGAATTCTTGACACAGCACAATCTCCCCAAATGAAACCTTTCTCAAAAGTCTCTACATCATGTGTGAGCTCTAGTGATTGTTCTGATTCCTGTCATTCTTTGCCCACGCTTGTAGAATTTCTCTCTAGCATTGATGGTCTAGTACTCAGGCAAGATTCACATTTCTGCAAATAGTTTCCTGCACAGCTTCCTCTCATTTACAACATATCTCAAAAATGAGATAATATGTGCCAACCATATCAGATTTCTCACCCTCTGATCTCTACTTCGTAAGCTAAGTGAGGCTGACAAGTTCTGTTTTGGATCCATATCTTCATGTCTCCAGTATGCAAATTGCCAGCAGCCAGGAAGCTGGGATAATTGTTGGGATCATTTAGTTGTTTCCAACCTTTTAGGTATCAAAGTCTATTTCTACCAATTGACCAATGTCTGAAAAGGTTTTTCCATACTTGGCTCAGTTTTATAGCTCTTTGTGGCAGGAAATTAGGCCAGTCCTTGTTAGAACCATCATGGCTGGGAGTAAATTAGATAAGGATTCAATGCTTATTTTTAGCATATTTGTAACTTGAAGAAGTTATTTAATAACTCTATCCTAGCCATATCAACAAAATGCAAAAAAATTAATAATCTTAAAGGTTCAGTAAAGACTAGAGAAAATACTAACAATGAGATTTATTAGTAAGCTAGCTGGTAATGCTATCTGTAGGCTTTAACAGTTACTAATGTGTTCCTTTGTAACGCTGAAATGTAAAGTCTATTTCAGTGGCATCTCTCAAGTTTTTATATTTATATGTCTGCTTATTTCTGAGGAATTTTATGTAGAACTGGTTTTGTCTTGTTGTGACTATGTTGAAACTCCTGCATTGTCAAAAGATGACTTAAAGCTTCAAGGACACCTTAACGTTATGCTTTCATTCAGATGGAGTGGTACACTGCATTTCTGAAAGTATATAACATAGTTCACATAACTTTAGTTAGAATATTGTGAAATGTTCTAACCAAACATTGGTTTGATTATGGAAGTCAATCTACCTACTGTTTTTATATCTTTGAATTTGCAAATGACATTTCAATCTCTGTCAATCTCTGTCAATCTGTCAATCTCTCTCTAAACTTCTAGAGACAAGTAGTGAATCTGTCTCTAGAAGTAAATTAGATAACACATCTCTGAAATATTTACTCATTGTTTAGTCTAAGAATTCAGGTTCCAGCTTCCAAGAGGAGAAAAGTAGGGTCACGCATGGCTACCGCATATGCAATAGTGATACTCACACATGCCGCATATGCAATAGTGATACTCACACATGTCTATGTGACAGCTATCATTTCAAGAATTGGTGTGATGCAAAAGAACAAGAAATTGTCAATCCATTGTCATGCATCAATTCTTATGATGATTTTATTCAGTCAGCACTAAAGTGAACACATATGCTAGGGTTGCTCTAAATTACATCGTTTGCATAGGCCATTTTTCTTTAAGTGTCTGTTTGTAAAAATCATATTTTCCCACATTCACATGAGTACAATCAGAAGAGACAAAACAAAATATGTATACAACACAGAGCTATGTCTACTGATTACACTGTTTCAATAATAAAAATGAGTACTATTTTACCTAAACTTTACAATGGATCAGAGTTGTGACAATGTTATTTTTAACTTGATGAATATTATTTACATCATACAATGTTACCTTCATAGTCACAGAGAAATTTCTTACTGAATTATCTTGAAAGGAACTCTTAAAAAAGAAAATACATTACACATAGGCTGCTGGAATTTTCTGTATTTCAATTTTACATACTTCAGATAATATTTGAATTTACTTTTAGGATACTTTAAATTCTTGATAGAATATCATACCTACATACTTTCGCATATACTCTTTCTAATGCTGGACATCCCTTCCCTCTTATCTGTGCTTTGATAATCCCTGCTCATCTTTCAAGATGAATTTAAGTATCATCCTTTAGGCCTTGCTCACTGCCTTACCCATAAGTTAGATACTTCTTTCACGCTGTCCCTTAACAGTCTGTGCATAAGAAGAATGGACACACATCACACTTTTTATTTGCCAAGTTCTGTTAGAAGGTTTTTGTTCTTTCCATGTACTAGTTATTTGAATTTTTATATTTATGAGCTTTATGAGGTAGGTAATATTATCTCCATTGTACAGATGAAGAAACAGAATCATAGAGTTTAAATACCTGGCCTGCATTCACAGGTAGGAGAGGTGGGGATTTAAACATAGGCAGTCTAGGGAACCAGACTCTTTCTTTCTTAAAGAGTAGCTCTATTCAAATATAATTCATATAATATACAATTCACCCATCCAAAGTGCACAATCCAATAGCTTTAGTATATTCACAAATATGTGCAATCATCATTGCAGTCAGTTTTATAACTTTGTTATCAGCTCCCACTCAAAAATGCCACTCTTGTTAGTTGTCATATCCCAATCTCCAAATCTTTCCCAGACCTGGACAATCACTCATTACTTTCTGCCCCCATAAGTTCTTATAGACTTGTCTATTCTGAACATTTCATAGAAATGAATTCATATTATACATGATCCTCTGTGACTGGCTTCTTTCCCTTAGCATGCATTCAAGGTTCATCCATGTTGTACACTGTTATCAATGTGTAATTTCATTCTATTGCCAAATAATATTGCATTTTATGGTATACTACATTTTACATATCCACGCACCAGTTGATTCTGTTTTTGGCTGCAATCAACCATGCTGCTATGAACATTTGAGTACAGGTTTTCATATGGACATATCTTTTCGTTTCTCTTGTGATTATATATACAGTGGAATTGGTACATCACATAGTGACTCTACTTTTAACCATTTGAGGAACTGCTGGACTGTTTTCTGAAGCAGTTGTACCATTTTACATTCCTACCAGCAATGTATCAGCATTCTGATCTTTCCACATCCTTGCCAACATTTGTTATTATCTGTTGTTTTCAATATAGCCATCCTGGTGGGCTTGCAGTCATAGCTCATTGTGGTTTTGATTTGCATTTCCTTGATGGAAAACTATGCTGAGCATCTCTTCATTTGCTTACTGACCGTTTATATAAATATATCTTCATTGCAGAACTGTTCAGATCTTCACCCATTTTAATTTTGCTTATATTTCTTCTTCATCTTGAGTTATAATATTTTTGTATATGCTAAATATCATTTATGAGATATATGATTTGCAATTATTTCCAGAGAATGCAAACGTTTTTGTTAGTGTTGTTTTTTGTTTATTTCTTTTTTCATTTTTGACATCTCTGCTTATTTTGCTGGGGAGTGGGTCCGTGGAACTCCTCATTTGCCACCCCAGAAGTGAAACTGCTCCAGGAACTGTGTTCTTAACCGCAATGCTATCCTGTGTACTTCCATTGTAGGATTATTGCGTGGCACTTATCATACTTTATTGTGACTTTAAGTTTATTTTAGATATCATCCCCTGGAAATTTCCTCAGCCAGAGTTGTCATTCTTGCCTGGAGCCCTGAACCAAACTTTATTATTTATTAACTCCTCCAAAGGAGCCCTCTCAAGACATTGCTGTGGGAGCCACCAGAGCTTGCTGTCAGCTCCCTTCCCAGCTCCTTGCTGTGAGGGCTTGCACAGTGGAGTCTCTTGTCAAGTTTACTTACCCAACCCCTAACCTTGCCTCCAGGTTCAAGAGGCTCAAACGCTGAGACCTCAGAAAAGCTTGAACTTTGAGGTAGCGATGAAAATTCTGAAAGTCTCTAAGTAGCAACCGCTTGGACAATATCCTTAGCCAAAAAATTGAGGACAATAACATTTCAGAACTATCACTGGAGGCATTTGTTTAGTTATATATTAAAATATAGAGTCTATTTAAAGCTAGCCTGGAATCAAACACAATTTGTATGAGACAATATAATTAATATATGAACTTTTAGATATTTTTTAAAATCATAATTCAGGGTGCTTTTGTTTTTCGTGCTGGGTTTTTTTGTGTGCATTTTTCCTCTAGGAAGTACCAGCTTCACTGGCAGAAGAGTTCCTCTGGTCCTCGTTAGCAGGTTTTCAAATTGAGGTAACAGTGACCGGGCCTAAAACTCATTATTCTGCAGTTTATATTTGTTTGTCTGCCTTAGAATCCTCCAATCTCCCACAAAAATCTGAAGCTTGATGACAATGAATAATTAGATTTTTATGATCACTCGTGCTTTTTTTTTCTTTACTGACTTTACGCATCATAGTTTTACTGCAGAGATAATGTATGTAGAAGCACTGTTCATTTTGCTACCTGCTTTCACATAGTTTCATACAGTTAATATAGTAGTAACCCTTTGTGATTGGTTTTATTATTCCTCCTTTACAGATAGAAAAATTGAAGTTCAAAATAGCTTCTTGGTTTCCATTAATTCAAAGATCAATTAAGCAGAAAAATTGGTACAATACTAAAAGTCATACCTTTCGACCGCAAGCTCGCTGCTTTTTGCGGTGTATGCCAAAGCTTCTAAATATAGGTGTGTTAAATAGAGGAGACTTGGTGAAATAAAGGCAACAAAATTGTTTGAAGTACTTTGAATGAAAAATAAATTACATATTATTTATTCCTTTGTTAAAAGGTATATTGAGAGGAAATTAAGTACATTGCTTCACTTCACACTGATGTATATAAATAACTAAATCTAATGTTCACTTTTTTTTTTATTTGTACAAATGAAGACTCTGGTGCCTATATATCAGTCACAATGTCCCTCGGGGCAGGGGGGGAAGCAATTCCAAAAGGTGAGACTAATATGGATATTTTTTAGGAGAAAGAAATTACTCAAAATGATAACTCAGTAGGCAGCTGTCTGCTGAAGCCAGGAAAACAATCCTTCCTTTGGTGAGTTGCTTAGAAAAACCTACTATTCTCTCAATACGTATTTTGGATATTGCTTTGTGGTAATGGTTTAAGATAAGCTATCTCTGTGTATTTCATATCTCTGTGTGTATACTTCTATGATTGAGGCAACAGTTTTAATTTCGAAAGTAATTTTTCTCATTTCTATTACTGTCCTGCGTTTTCTAACTGGTATATTTCCTACTGTCTTTTCTTTTGGAGTTATTCTTTAAAATAGTTATTCTCTTTGTGTGGCTTCTTGCCCAGTGATTTTGAATTTCCAGGAATATCCATTAACTTAATTTGTAAAAATACCATATATTATTTAATCTAAAATGTTTCCTATTGTAAGATGTGCAACTATTTTACACATCACTAATAAAGACAAACATGATGCTAATTATAATTGCAAATATAAGTTGAAGGATGCATCCTAATTTTAGAGATATTAAAATATGAAAAACTATGTTTTTTTAATTTATAAAATACAGAAAAATCACTATCATAGTCTTTACCATAGACTTCCAGTCATACATTTATATATGAATTCAATTTATATATTGAATTATTTTAATGGTAATTCTAGGCAAATGAATGCTGTATTGTGGATTTAATGGAGAAAAACTGCACTGCAGTGTTTCAAGACTATTTTGAGAGCTTTAGAAGATATCTTGCAAGAATCAAACTCCCTGGATGGGTGCGGTGGTTTGTACCTGTAGTCCCAACACTTTGGGCTGATTACTTGAGGCCAGGAGTTCAAGACCAGCTTGGGCAACATAGCGAGCCCCTGTCTCTGCAAAAAATAAATTAGCCAGGCATGGTGGCATGCACCTGTAGTCCCAGATACTCAGGAGGCTGAGGTGGGAGGATTTATTGAACCCAGGAGTTTGAAGCTTCAGTGAGCCATGATCATGCCACTGTGCGCCAGCCTGGGTGATGGAGTGAGACACTGCCTCAATAAAAACAAACAACAGAAATCTCTCTAAAGTCAGGATCTTTGACTGCTTGTGTGAATTCATGAGTGAATGTATGTTCATTAGGGATGTCACATGTCTGTTTTAAGGCCAATCAAAGCAGGCAAATAAGAATTACTAATCAGTGAGCTCCTCCCAAATGCCAACTTATGGTTCTCAGATATCTTATACTTGTTGCAGCATAGCTTCTCATGCCTTTCTTTTCATTTATAACCAATTCCTTTCCATTTTATTATCATAAATATTATGATTATATTTATAACTCAGTGATGTTTCCAGTAGTGTTTTTGTGAATTACCATGAAAACAATTGAATGACTTAATTGGTAATTTATCAGTCTCTACGTTGTACAACTCAGGAAGTTAAAAGGGGGAAAATCTTCATAATTGCTTTGTAGTAATACACTTGGACCACTTGGTAAGAAGTAAAGATCAGTGGACAAATTATGGAAACAAAGAGATTAGAAGAGACACCAAGCAGTAGAGCCTGCTTTTATTCTCACTCTTTTTTTTCCTCCATTTCTGAGACATATTTCAGTGGCTTTGGTGATGGTTGAATAGAAAGCAATCTATATATGAAGCAATTTAGGAAAATTCTCCTAAGTTATCAAGCCAACATATGCAATCCTCACATCTCAATAATTATACCAAATTTCATTTATACCTAACATGAGTCCATTCTGATTCAGAAGGCAGAATATCAGAGTGGCTGAGGACATGGCTTGTGGAACCAAGATCTCTGAACTTGAAATTTATGTCTGGATTCTGCTAGCTCATGGAGATAAAAATTTAGTTAACTCTTATGTACCCTATTTTCACCCTTATAATGTAATTAGTACCTCTCATATTAAATTTTATAAGAATTAAATAAGTTTATGAACATTTTACAGATAATAAGTAGCAGAGTTAGGATTCAAATTCAGGAAGTCTGATTCTAGACCTTAACCCCTTCCCTCTTAATGATACATTATATATATTTCAACTTCTGGATGTCTCTGTTTCCTCTTGAGGTTAGAATATTACCTATTTCCTTCTTGAGGTCAGAATATTACCTATTTCTTGGGAATATTGTGAGGACAACATAAGACAATACGTGCAAAAGACATAGTAGAGTAGCTTGCACAGTTAGTACAGTTAGCACTCCATATCCACAGGTTCTGCATCCGCAGACTCAACTCCGTAGATTCAACAAACCGAGGCTCAAAAATATTAGGAAAAAAAACAATAAAAATAACAAAAATAAAAATAATATACAATTTAGTAGAGCCACTACTTACATAGCAGTTACACTGTATTAGGAATTAAGAATAATATAAAATGCTTTAAAGCATATGAGAGGAGGTATGTAGGTTATATGCAAATACTATATCATTTTATATCAGAATTTGAGCATTTGCAGATTTTAGTATGGGGGCTTCCTGGAACCAATGCCTCACAGACACCAAGGGTCAAACATATTTAATAAATCTGAACTGTTTTTCTCTATGCACATCAACCTAACAAGATTCTATGAATACTTTGAGGACAAGGTCTATATATTATTTATCTTATATCCATTACAGAGTCTATCATATAGTAAGTACAAAATAAATATTTGCTTAAAACTGATTGAGGTTAATTGGACTTAAATATTTGTTTTCTTTTCTCAAAGAAAAACAAAGCACATATACTGTCTTTCATTGCAATCGTCACTGGAGTTTTCATGTTAATCACTGGAGGAAAGACTATTAATACTTTGCTGTACTTTAAATGTCTATCTTTTTTTAATATTAGTGCATCAATGTAAATATATATCTACACCATTAGGTACATACAGAAGCAAATTCACATTTAAGTTGTGAAATACTTATAGTTATTTACCAAAAGCAATTGAGCCCTTTTAAAATAATAACTAGGAATAATTTATGGGCCACAAAAAAGAAGAATAGGTTACTCACTTGAATGTCCTTTCATAGAAAATATTCACAAATCCACTTTTTTGACAATAAAATTACATTGTATATATTTAATTTGTAATAAACAATGTATAAAGGGTAGCAATTGGTGTTACAAACTTTGATGAACATCCAATTAGCATCAACATATCAAAAAGTCCTCCTCTCCTATTTACTAGTTCTTCAGTTTACTTAGCCCATAGGAAAATCTTTTTCAAAATTAACAACAAGTAGACTTTTCTGAAGAAAAATGAAGTAGTAACTATGGACTATTATGTTTTGACCACAGGCTATAAACTAGCACATGGTGAAACACATTGGAATAGCAAAGGAGAATGTATGCCTTCGTGGTTTATGGCTATTTAGACAGAGCCCATTTGAGTGTTTTACTGTTTAAGAATATTTCTATTAACATCTATTAATGTATCTATTAGGAGAGAAAACAGTAATGTATACAATTATGATAACAGTTACCATTTATTGATTTTTTAAAAAGTAAATGAAATTGTAACAGATCTTTCCCAGGTATAGGTAGACTCTCCTTATCCGTGGTTTCTCTTTCACCAGTTTCAGTTGTCCCCCAGTCAGCCATGGCCCAAAAAATATTAAATGAAAACTTCCAGAAATAAACAATTTATAAGTTTTGAATGTGCCATTGTTCTAAGTAGCATGATGAAATCTCACACCATCCCACTGACATGCCCTAGATGTGAATCATCGCTTTGTCTAGCATATGCATACTCTAGACCCTACAAGCCCTGCACAATGTGATTATGTTGGAAGAAAACATAAAACTATCCACAGTTTCAGGCATTCACTGGGGGTCTTGGAATGTATCCCCCTTAGATAAGGGGAGACTACTGTAATCCTATTCAACATTCACAGAATCACTAGATGATAAATTCTATCAAGACAGAATTATATCTGTCTATTTTATTTGTCAGTGTCCTCAGTAATCAGCACTGAGTCTGGAATACAGTCAACAATAGATGCCGATTAAACAACAGCTTCCCTTTGAAGTAGGTTCTCAGGAGAAAAAGATTCTTAGTTTGGTAATATTTCACTATTACAGAATGTACATTTTACAAAATCTACCATTGTTTGGCATGGTCAGGGTTATGTTCATTTATAGTTTCAATGTTCACTGTATGTTCTCTATTTATGTTCACTATAGTTTCAGTGAAAGAAGGCCTGAGACATACCTTTACTTTATCATGTGTAGAAAACTGTAGAAGGATGGAAATTGAGCCTAAAATGTCTAAGAAAATTCCTAACACATGCACTGTAATTAAAAGTCTACAAAACTGTGATCCTGATCACGTAAATTGAAGGCTGTAAAATACGACATTAAAAAATCTTAGAACGTGTATTTAGAATTGTTAAAAGCTCTTTTAAGATTATGCCATCAGTTAATAAAAGAAAGAAATGTAGGATAAAGTAACCTCCAAAAGTCAAAACCACAAGGCTCAGATAATACTCACCAGAACAGTTACCACACGTAGAACCACACCACGCATGTTATTCTCCAATTTCTTGTCAGTCAGTGACCCATTCAGACCTGTGACAGGATTCCAGCACCCAAGCTGAAAGATAAGACAGCTTTGGTCATTTTTCTGTCGGAAGAACAGTCCCATCACCTCTGTAGAGCCCTTATGGAGAACTATGTGATAGCTCTTAGAATAATTGGTATAGAAAGAGTACTGCACAGGTTTTCTTTTTAAATAGGAAATGAAGTTATTAGAAATGTACTGCACAGATTTTCTTTTTAAATAGGAAATGAAGTTATTAGAAATGCCATTTCTTGCATTAAATATCATCATATGGCACATGACAGTACCCAACGTGCTTTAAGAGGCTTATTGAGGACATTTTACTTAATGAGGAGTTATATATACAGCAATCACTAAGTCCCAGTAATGCACTAATTGGAAAAATAATACCACATATAACTCTAACATAATGTCTATTTTAATATATCAATTACTGTAAGTTAGATTCTCTAATAGTTTCAATGGTTTTAATTTGATCTTTTATGGCTTTTACTGGGAAAATAGACACTTTTTTAATATGGTTAGAAGGAGAACTACTTGTATTTGAAGAAAAAATCGTGTATGGCTTTGTTTTCAAAGTATTCATAGCACGTAAAACAATGTGATTTGCCTTTTTTGTCAGTGTTATCAATTTGCTTGGAATATTTTGGCAGAGCCTTTCTCTTAAAGTCTTGCAATGACTCACTGCTCTTTACTCATCCAAATAGTGGTTCAGGTTTACGCTCTTATGTAGGTCTTATCTCTTGGAATATATAAATCTGAAGGCTACCAGTTTTTTAATTACTGTCTATATATCTGCATGGGATAAAAATTGATGACTCTCCATCAAAAATAAGGAGAAAAGAAAGAGATGATTTGACTTGAATTAGCAGATAACTGTTTACAGACGAAGGCTGCAGAGAGAGAGAATGTTGTAATGCACATCTTGGGAAGAAATGTCCTATTATTCATCCTGAAACCAGCTCCATGAGCCTTCACATTTAGGAACATATTCTGCATGTGCAAACTTAAAAATGTAGCAGATCTTTAGTCATATTCAGAGACTGTTTTGATTAACTGAATGGTCATAGGGGCAAATGGTTATTTATGCTGTTTCCTCCTGATGACTGTGATTTATTTCTTTTTATTGCGGTTTTTCTGTAGCTTCCAAAGTCATCTACATACTGGCTGGCAAGTCTTCCCTACAAATAAACAATTTAGGTGCTTCTTATTAAAACCCAAGTTTCTCTCTGAGCTCCCCAAAAGGTGTTTAATTAAGAAAACTAAAATGTACATAATATATCTTAAGAGAAGGGAACGTCACAGTATAAACAGCAGAGCCAGCTTTTTCCTTATTAAAATAATTTAGAAAAGGCTGCTAATTGTTGGTTTCAACTGTAAAAGCACATTAAATTCATACAATGATATGTCATTCTTAGTTACATAAAAAGCCTAATTAGAACTTAGATCCAATTAGCAAATCCAAATGTGTTGAAAGTCTAATTATCAGAGACATTGTGGTCCTCTTGCCAAATTTAAAACTTTTATGAAATTTCTTTTGAGCTTTTCTCTTCTGAGGTCAACAAAAGTCTATCTTCAATTGCATTCCCTGATGTGTGCTTTTTCTAATTACTTCCTCAGGAGGATTTTACTTTCCTAGACCAAATAACATTGGTGGAAGAAGTGATCTATAACATTAAGTGAAGAGCTATTCCAATATGCTATCTCCACATATAACAACCATATAACTTAATTTTAAGTTTCACAAATAGCTTTTAGGATATAATCTTGTTCATGGTAAATATGTCTAAGCTGCCAAAGCACACACAGGAATTTCTTTTCTGTCCCCTTTAGATTTGTCTCTTAAGTTTGGTGAACCTATTGTCAGTTTGTGTAAATAAATGACATCTATTAGCACCAACTTGACTGTACCATTTTGGTGTACTGAATAGTCAAAAATATCAGCAACTGGATTAACAGTGAAACTTGAGCCATTTGTTTCAACAATGCTATGGACAAACATTTACAAATATATAATTTCCAGTTTCTTCAGAATGATGTTTTCTTTTAAACATTACTGAACATGGTCAATGGTTTTATAATTCTAAAGCACTCTAGTATTTGGAGGTTCCAAATAACAACAGCAAAAAAGCATCCAAGTAGGTAGAATAGGTAAATATATCTCATCTTCTGACCTAGGCGGTGACTTAAACATTATTTATACCATGTATAATATTTATTTTCATTTAAAAATTTGTAATATTTAGCTAGACTCTCTCATATGTATTATAAGACAATAATTTCTCTCCATTGCTTGACAAAGACTTTTCACCTTTCTATATTCTCCTTTTGTTTTTTTCCGTCTGACTCATCTGTCCTTTGATAACAGCATTTGTACAGTTGTTCTTCTTAATAACAGCAGTCTAGATTTTAGGATTGGTAAGTTCCACTTACTTAGTTCTTCCTTCAAATGTACAAAGAAACTTTAATGCTTCCTAAATATTAGCTGTGGATGTAAAGAGCTAGGATGCTCAAAGACTGAATTTGGGAGTAAAGAATGTTTAGGATACAGATTATCTGGAAAACTAGAAATAAAGTACATTCTCTTATCACATATCATAACGGGGTATAACTAAGAAATTATTAAGGAAGTAAAACAATACTTATTTCCTGTATTGATTACATTTTTGAATGCTGTTTAATACTTTCTATGTGTCAGCCATGGTGCTGAGCTTTTTATACATGTAAGCTCCACAATGACCATATGAGAAGGTGCTCTTACAATTGTTATTTAATAGACAAGAAAACTAAGGACTTCATTAAGATCACATATTTACTAAGAGGTGAAATTAGTATTTAATTCAGTTCTTTTTAAAGTCCAGATACAGCATTTTTGATTGAGGTGTTGTTTTATAGCTTATGAATCCTTTTCATAAATGTGATCTATTCGAGGTAGGTAGGGAAGATATTTCTATTTTATAGTAAATGACATTGAGATTCAGAATTGTTAAGTGTTTGGTTTTATACTCCTGGGCTCAAGGGATCCTCCCACCTCAGCCTTCCAAAATGCTGGGATTATCGGTTTAAGCCAGAGCACCCAGCCTGGATTTCTCATTTTAACATTCCCTAATTTCTGTTCATATCCACTTATCTCCTTGAGGTTCATTTCAAGCTTTTTTGATTATAAAAACTTTTTTTTCAATAATAAGCAATAAAGATGAATTAGATTCATACAGATTCAAATTGAGTTTGTATCTGCAACTGGTAATATTTCTTGTTGCATAGCAAGATTGACAGGCATAGTGATTGATAGAAACCAGGAGAACTTCACTTAGGTTCAAGTGTGAGGCTTATCTAACAAGTCCTCTGGTTTCAATGTCTGAATTCTCATTAGTTTGACTTCTCTGGCTATGTAGAGATGGTTGTTTTTGTCTGCTGTGTCTTTGATTTTGTTTCTTTCTTTCTTTTTTTTTAAACAATGAGTTAAGACTAGTAAAGATAACACATAAAAAAATCTCATACCACCTATTCAGCTGAGTGCTTCCTAAACAAAAAACAATAAAGGTGGCCCCTGCAGCACATGAGACTTACAGAAAGTCACACCACCGATGGCAAAACAAGATTCACTATCTTTTGTGGTCTGGCAGTCTGAAGAAAATTTAGAAGGGATAAAAGAAGTAAACCCAATTCAATTTCCTTTCAATTACATTATATTGATTTCCTGTAGTATTTTCTGGTTATTGATTTCCTATAGTATTTTCTGTCATTTTAAGACCTTAAAATGCCTAGTGCTTTAATTATTTCCTTCATTGGAGCTTTGGCAATAATACTCTTGTAACATTATGTTAAAATCAATGTAATATCTTGTGTTCTACAAACTGGGTTGATGTATTTGCATGAGCACAGTAGCGTGCTCCTAACATTATGTGTACTAATGATCAAGTTTTCAATATTTACTCTTTCTTCCTCAATGTTTCCACTTCTTATTTTCCATGGGCTGTAAGGGATGACTTGTGACTCTTGGGTTTAACATCATTATTTTTCAGTCAGTGTTATAATGTCAAAAAGAGCTGAACTGCTCAATTTTAATTTTATGCTCAATAGTTTGTAGGCTTTAATAACAGGAATCAGGAGAGCTCTTAATTGAATACCAAATGGAATTCTCTCCATTTGTTAGCTTGTATTCATATGGAACAAATGAAGCCTGTCTATACCACCAATGCTCCAACTATCGGACACAAAATATCCACTGCACTGAGGGCTGTATGCTACCAGCCATAATGTTTCCTTTACTTGAATTCTCAGCTTTCTGACAAAAAGAGGGAACAAAAAGTCATAGGCAAAGCAGCTTAAAAGCCAGCCACTTACAAATGTGCAGCATTTATTTGGTAGATATTACTTCTGTAATGGGATAGAAAGTGTAAAAAATACATATGGCAGGTTGACTCAGATACATGTTTTATAGAATTAAATTGGAATGTTTTCCACTTTGACATGTGAATGAATGCAGTGTGCCAGTAATCTCTCCAATGATAATTTTCTTTATGGCATTTCCACCTGCAAAATAGGTTCAATTTGTAAAATGTTCTCCCTAGAGGATGATTATATGCTCCTAAGATTCTATACTACACTATGGTCATTACCATAAAGTAGTAGTCGTTCTTGAGATTATGTGGAATAGCCTTAGCACTTGAGTTTCCTTCAGGAGAAAATGTCTTTGAAAAGTCAGAAAAAAAATCACATGGTTCAACTACTTTTATCTCCCTGTTTCACTACTGAAAACAGAAACTTCGTACTATGTAACAAGATGAACTTGTTAACTGATTCCTACAAATGAAGAAAACATGAGAACCAGTATATATATATACACACACACACACACACAAATGTATATACATATATCTATATATAGACATATTTGTATAAATACGTATACAGATACATATATAATCTATATACACATATGTATAGCCCACAGATATTTTATGCAGTCATGATAATCACTCTATTATCAACTGGCATTTAACTGATTTAATGATATTCTGCTGTTTGTATAGGTTTTCCTTTCTTTTATAATTCTTCTGGTGTAAAATTAGCATTACACTACATGCAGAGGCAATATATCATACCAGTTCACATAAGAAGCTCTAGAAGAAAACTGATTGAGTTCAAGTACCCGCTCTAACACTTACTTGGTGTGTGCTGTTGAGTTTCAGTTTTCTCATCTCTCAAATGGGAATAGTAAAAGTGACTTCTTCATACAGTTTTTGGGACCACTAACTGACTTAAAATGTGTTAAGTGTTTAGAAGTGTTCATGACACACTGAGACTAAAGAAGTGTTTATTATTTTTCCTATATAATCAGAATTCTTTTGTTCCTTGCTGAGTCTCATTCTTTGGGTGACTTAGTAGTCTGAGTGATAAAACATGCCCTTCAAGCCGTGGCTTTCAACTTTTGTTGACTATTAGAATATTTTGTAGACTATTAGAATGGAAAGCTTTAAACAATTCTGATGCTCCATCCAAACCCCAGGACTATTAAGTCAGAATCCCCAGGAGTGTAACCAGGCATCAGCAGTTCAAAAGCCTTTCCAGGTGATTCCAATGTGCAGCCACGGTTGAAAACCACTGCCCTAAAACTTGCTTCAGGCCAGGCGCGGTGGCTCATGCCTGTAATCCCAGCACTTTGCAACGCCAAGGCGGGTGGATCACCTGAGGTCAGGAGTTTGAGACCAGCCTGGCCAACATGGTGAAATTCCATCTCTACTAAAAATACAAAAATCAGCCAGGTGTGGTGGCACATGCCTGTAATCCCAGCTACTTGAGAGGCTGAGGCAGGAGAATTGCTTGAACCTGGGAGAGGGAGATTGCAGTAAGCTGAGGGCACCACTGCACTCCAGCCTAGGCAACAGAGCAAGACTCTGTCTCAAAAAAAGAAAAA
>NW_012113475.1:5190665-5191125 GCF_000951035.1 Colobus angolensis palliatus | reverse complement strand
TTCTTGGCCTCCCAAAGTACTGGGATTACAGGCGTGAGTCACCACGCCCAACTTCCTACTGTCGTTTTTATTCTTCTTTCGTTTTGGTTCTCCAGTTCAAGCTGAATGAAAAACCAAAATGTTCCCAACTAGACACGGTGTCCTAATATGATGTTGTATCCCTGAGAGTTTTCATGATTCTTCGGGGTCATTTCCCTCGCTCAAAGTCTATTAGCTTTCCTTTTCTATCTGATCAGAACATTATTATTTTTTCTAATAATATTTTAACATGTAATTATTACAACCTGATAAAAGTTGCTGGATTTTCTTCTCTTCTATTCCATTCTACCTTGAGACATTTTAAGATGTTCATTTTAAAATCGCATTAAGTTCTCGCTGTCTTTCCTATCTCTTCCATTAAATAATTAACTATTTAAGGTCATGGGTACCATGTTAATCATTTTTCTGTCTATTACAGTGC
>NW_012113475.1:5120111-5182180 GCF_000951035.1 Colobus angolensis palliatus | reverse complement strand
ACCATGTTGGCCAGGCTGGTCTCAAACTCCTGACCTCAGGTGATCCACCCACCTCAGCCTCCCAAAGTGCTGGGATTACAGGCATGAGCCACCACACCTGACCTGTACATAATTTCTTGTATGATGCTTTAAATAAATATCTCACTATATAGCCAACACTGTGTTACCAGCTATCAGCTGAGACTTTTCTCCCTTTTAAATTTAGATGGTGAATTTCCAAGCCTTCAGTACGAGGAATAATGATATTACCTAACCCTCGAGAGAATAAAATAAGTTGTTTTATTGGAGCTATAATCTGAACAGTTATATACAAGCAACCATAGCAATAATAATAATGAGTAATATCTAATCTACGTTAGATACTTTTCATCTATACTATATCTCACTAGAAAGAGAACCACCAACATACCAATGAAATATAAACTACTGAATCTTATGGGAGGATTTCTCCTAGAAATCCTCTCGAAGAGTCCAGTTCCAATCCAAAAATCTCTGTATGATTTTGCCCTGCCCTAGGCAATACAAAGGCTTTGCCTGGCAGGCCTTCACAAAGGAAAGCTTCCCTCCCCAAACCAATTTGCACGGACAATGCGCTACAGTCTCTGATGGGAGTTCCAGTCAAGAAATTAGGACTCCTGGTCAGTCATGTTTTATACATATTTGCATTCTTAGCCCAGGAGCCTCCATTCAGAGGCTTCTTTACTGGGGACTCTGAGAAGAGGCCTTTCCAGGAGCCTCTGCCAAGACCTGCTTGTTGGGAGGAGTGGGTACCCTGGAGGACACTTTTCTCCATTCTGACTTAGTACTTGGTACTTTCCCATTCCTGGATCTTCCCCTTGCCTCCTCCCCTGCTCTCAGGTCCATAAAACCATAGGAACTTTTTGTTTGGGGTTCCCTTAGCAGTGAGACAGTTATCCAAAACTGGACTAATGCATCTGACCCTTGCATGGTGCCATCTTGTAGGGAAAATGAAACATAGCTGAAGCCAGCACTTTCTTTCTGGACTCTTGACTATACTATCACAGTAAGTGGAGTAATAGCTTAATTGTTACTTTCATTTTGGCTTGTTGTCTTAATTGAATACTTCCACATCTGGCAGCTCAGCCCTCCCCAGCTCAGCTCAATTCTTAACATCTCTTATTTAATAAAGGTGTTTTATATTTACTGAAGACTTCTTATGAAGCAGGTATTGTGCCAGTCATTAGATATTATTTATCTTTTTTGCTATAATCCTATCAGTATTATCCTGATAGTATTATAATTTTGCTTATTTTACCAGATGTGGAAATTGAGAATTAGAGGGATTAATTTACCTGTTCCAGGCTACTCATCTAACAAATGACATAGGCAGGATTTGAACACAGGCAGTGTCGCTCCAGAGACTGCTGTCATTTTTTACATCAATGAGAGACTATTTTAGAGAGGAATTAGAGCAAGCATCATGCAGACAGCTGTAATAGTTTTAATTGCTCACTTCTCAAGTTCAGCTTTGTGTTTTGGGGTCCTTGAGAAAAAAAAAATATATATATATATATTTTTACAATAAACCCTTCTTTTTTGCTTCAACTATTCAAATTTGGTTTCTTTCATATGAGGCCAAAAATTTATATCTAACATATGTGGACAGTATGGTAGATTTTGTGAATATATATCTAACTCAACATAGAGAAAAGAAGGTAATTTTGAAAGCCAGATAAAGAAGTAAAGAACATTAGGATGGGTGGTTAGATTTTATTTTCAGTAAAATCTGTTTTTTAAAAACCTTAGTTTCTTTATTTGAAAATGAAATTGTTTGTTAATGAAAAGGATTCTAAACTCAAAACTCACAGCTTATTATTGATTGGGTTTACTTTGTGAATTTTTTTATATTATCAGAAAAGCAATGCAAAATATATAAACATTGTTGTAAGTATTATTAGTAGTAAGGATGAGTGATATTTATAAAGGGGAAGCTTATGAAATAATTTATGTCCCTTACTAGACTGCAAGTTCCATAGGCAAAGATCTTTGGCTCTTCTATTCACTGATGTATGGCAAGCATGTGGAACAGGCCTAGTATGCAATTCACACACAATGAAAATTTATTGCATGAATAAATGGATCTTTTTTTCTCAAAGAAAGAACTAAGTCTCAACAGCATAGAAGAGTTTTGTGGCATGCAGGTTTTATTTCAAGATGAGAAATAAATCAGTTAATCTCATAAAACGTCTACCTTTGTGATTCTACAATTGTTTAACATGATTGGGTTCACACCAAGAGTCATCCCTGTGAGGAACAAGAGAGGGCTTCTTACTCAGGTTTTCTAAATTACTCTCGCTAGAGATAGTACAATCAACCATTGCAATCAGTTTATCTGATGCTAACACCGACATGACACTTGTCTAGGTCACTGTATGATTCTTCCTTTCCAGCTCCCTTGCTATCAGATGCCTTGCTCTTGTGGAAAATGTGGATGGAGTTCTTGGGTTTCATTGGTAACTATGAATCATCAAATGAGGAAGTACACCTCTGAGCATTTTTGTCAACTTTGAAGAGAATTTTTATTTTATTGCAGAGTATTCCAAACATTTAAACAATTGAAACTCCCATAAATCATGAACTCAACAGGCATGCTGAAAATGCTAGCATATTTCAAAAAATAGTCATTTTTTTCCTTGCGGATTTATGGGTTCTTCTAATTACTCTTTTGTTAATCCTCCTAAATATGCTTCCAATATCTATATCCATTCACAACTCTTAGTTATAACCATATATGTATGATAAGCATGAGAAAGTCAGGGGTATTTGAAAAAGGAGGTCATTACTAAGTGATTGATATGAAGCAAGAAATAATGCGGTGTATGATATGCAGCAAGAAATAATCGTGTGGATAATACAACCACCGTGCATTAGTGTAAATACATTATTCTCCCACCACTTAAAATTTACAATTAAGAAGACAATTATTTATTAAATACCTACTATGCTGGTTTTATGGGATACAAGGAAATACAGAACATCATCTTTAACCTCCAAGAGTTTGTGATTGTTTTTGAAATGACAAAACAGGACAAATTTTTTAATGACAACAAATTCCACTAGGCAGTACATGACTAATTCCCGAACGACTGATATGAATAATAAGTGCTAAGTATTTTACAAAGGACATATTCGTGAGAAAGGCTCAGATGTCATCAAAGAAAATGATAAGAAAAAGCAGAGCACTGTGTGGTAATCTGTCTGCAAGACGGCCATAGATAATTCCTCCTATCCCTGTGCACACATACCATTCTTCTTTCAAGAGATGGAGTTCACTTCCCTTGTTATGGTCTGAATATTAGTATGCTCCAAAATTCATGCGTTGGAACTCAATTGTACTAAGGGTTTAAGAAGGTGATTAGTTCATGAATAGGATTAGCTCCCTTATAAAATGAACTGAAGGAAGCTGCCTTCCCCTTTGGCCATGTGAGGATACTGTTCACCCCTTAAGCAAGATGTGCCATCTACGAAGCAGAGAGCAAGCCTTCACCGGGTATTGAATCTGCTGATGCCTTGAATTCTCAGCTTCTAGAACTCTGAGAAATAAATTACTACTATTTATGAATTACCCAATCTAAGGCATTTTATTATAGAAGCTCAAAAGGTCTAAGACAGCCCCTTTTCTTTTCTTTTTTTTTTGAGACAGAGTCGTGCCCTGTTACTCAGGCTGGAGTGCAGTGGCGCAATCTCTGCTCACTGCAAGCTCTGCCTCCCAGGTTCGCACCATTCTCCTGCCTCAGCCTCCCGAGTAGCTGGGACTACAGGCGCCCGCCACCACGCCTGGCTAATTTTTTTTGTATTGTTAGTAGAGACGGGGTTTCACTGTGGTAGCCAGGATGGTTTCGATCTCCTGACCTCATTATCTGCCCGCCTTGGCCTCCCAAAATGCTGGGATTACAGGCGTGAGCCACCGCGCCTGGCCCCCTTTTCTTGAATCTGAGTTTGCTCTGTGACTTTTCTCTAATAAAATGTGGCAGAAGTGACGACGTATGATTTTTGGGCATGAATCTTAAGAGATCTCAGTTTTTTTTTCTTCTCATTTTTGGAAGCCAATCAAGTGAAAAAGAAAAAAAGAAATTAAAAAAAGGCTGGCCCAGAGCAGGAGAAAACCAAGGTTGTGGGTGAGATGTGAGCTGTGTCGGGGGTAGTGGCATCCCCATCCAGAAGACATTTCTCACAGCCATAGTCCACTATCAACAAAAATTAGAATCAGAGCTGGTTCTCCCCAGTTTTCAAGGAGAGAAACAAGATTAGAAAGGAAGATTTTGGGAAGCTGGCAAAATAGAAAGCACCAGAAATCTGTCTCCCCATGTAGACAACAATTGCACTGGCAGAATCTATCTGATGTAAATATTCTGGAGTTCTGGAGTCTATTGAAGGCTTGAACCTTCCAGTGGGAAGCTCATAAGGAAAATTATGGTACTTTTGATCAGTTTATCTTAGAACAGTAGCAGCTATCCATCCTGACTCTTAGTCCAATGGCAGGCAGCTATGAATGTGTTCCAGGAGCAACTTACATGCAATTCACAGAAGCCAGCATGGGCAAAAAGAACATTATAATCCAAATATTCGAGATCTGTGCTCTGATTGCTTACTGTACTTCTAATCACGGACTTGTAGACAAAGAGCTAGGTAGTCACTGTTGTTGCACCTCCCCTCCATTGTTGCACACCCTTACACCTCTCGCTGAAGTAATTTCCAGGGGATTTAAATGGCCAGTGCCTGCTTCCCACCTTCATTTTTCTCTTTTCCTCTTTTTGGAGGTGGACATTGAATACTAGAACATTTAAAAGCAACCACGTACACACAGGAACTTAGAAAATCACTGTGTATGCCCAGGGAAAGGTGCAGGCTCAAAAGAGACTTGAGAAGACCTTAAATTTACATACATCTCAGATTGATCCTTGGCACAGAGACAGTCTACAACACATTTAGCACAAAAGGGGAAAAATCCCAGGAAACCCTGAGAAATAAGGACAATCTGATTGCCAGGGTTACTACATTACTACAGTCACATGTCTAATTTTCAACAAAAAATAATTATAAGGCATCCAAAGAAACAGGAAAGAACGGCTCATTTAAAAAAAAAACAAAATAAGCCAACAGAAACTGTCACTGAAAAAGACATGACGGTGGACCTACTGGACAACAACTTTAAAACAACTGTAATAAAGATGCTCAAAGAACTAAAAGAAAAGTAGAGGAAATCCAGAAATAATACATGAATAAATTATAAACATCCATAAAGAGATAGAAAACGTAAAAGTAGAAAGAAATTTTGTGGCTAAAAAGTACAAGTGAAATGAAAAAAAATTGCTAGAGAGTTTCAAGGGTAGATTTAAGCAGCTAGAAGAAAGACTCAGCAAATGTAAAGATAAGACCATGGGAATTATCAGTTCAAGGAACAGAAAGAAAAAAGATTAAAGAAAATAAGCAGAGAATAAGGAACCATTAGGACACCATCAAGTGGAGAAACAGATGCCTTATGGAGTCCATAAGAAGACAGAGAGAAGAAGAGAGGATATTTGAAGACATAATACCTCAAAGCTCCCCAAATATAATAAAGAACATGAATATAAACATTCAAGAAGCTCAGAAAACTCTAAATACAATGAGCTCAGAGATCCACATTATCAAACTTTGAAATGATGAAGACAAAAAAGAGAGTATCAAAAGCATCAAAAGAGAAGTGACTCATCACGTACAAGGGATTTTTGATAAAATCATGAGCATATATCTTATCAGAAACTATGGGAACGATAAAGAAATGGGTCAATATATACAAAGTGCTAAAAGAAAATAAACCTGTCAAGCAAGAATCCTATATATGGCAAAAATTTCCTTCAAACTAAGGGAAAAATTAAGGTATTTCTAGGTATACAAAAGTTGAGGGGAATTTGTTAACTCTAGACTTGTCATGGAAGAAATGTTAGTGTGAGTTCTGAAGATGTAAATAAAAAGACACTAAACAATAATTTGAAGTCATATGAAGAAATGAAGATCACAGTAAAGGTAAGTACATGGACAATTATAAAAGTTACTATTATTGTAACAATAGTTTGTAATATAACATTTTGTTTTCTACATATTTCAAGAAACTAATATATTTGAAATTAGTTTTTGTTTTTGAACTTGCAATGTGTAAAGGTGTAATTTTAGGACAGCTCAGCAACCAAAAGAAGTGGGTATGGAAATGTAGAAGAGAGAGCTCTGTGTATTATTGGATTTAAACTGGTATACATCTAAATTAGAGTATTATAACTGTAGGATGTTAAATGTAAAGAAAATAGCTATAGAAAATATACAAAAGTCAATGATATAGATACATAAACATTTCATTACAAAAATCAACTAAACACAAAAGAAGACAGTCATTCAGGAAGCAAGAGATAAAAATGCTATAAGCTACATAGAAAACCAGTTTTTAAATGACAGAATGACAGAAGTTTCTCCTTATCAGTCACAGCCTTACAAAGGACAGAAATTCTACAACATGGATGAACCCTGAGGACATTATGCTAAGTGAAATGAGTCAGTCACAAAATGATAAATACCATGTGATTCCGCTTATGTAAGTTTCTTGAAATGGTCATAACAATAGAAACAGAAAGAATAGCAATTGCCAAGGGCTGGACAGAGAGGAAAATGGGGAATCATTGTTTACTAAGTATAGAGTTTCAGTGTTTCCATGATGAAAGGAGTTTTGAAAATAGATGAGTGATGATAGATACAAAGGAGTATAAACGTACTTATTACCATTGAACTGTACACTTAAAATGTTTAAGATGGTATATTTTATATGTGTATTTTACCACAATAAAAAATTTTTTTGGGCCAGGTGCAGTGGCTCACGTCTGTAATCCCAGCACTTTGGGAGGCCGAGGCGGGCGGATCACGAGGTCAGGAGATCGAGACCATCCTGGCTAACATGGTGAAACCCGTCTCTATTAAAAATACAAAAAATTAGCTGGGCATGGTGGTGGGCACCTGTTGACCCAGCTACTCCGGAGTCTGAGGCAGGAGAACGGTGTGAACCCAGGAGGCAGAGTTTTCAGTGAGCTGAGATCGTGCCACTGCATTGCAGTCTGGGGGACAGAGCAAGATTCTATCTCAAAAAAAAAAAAAATTTAAAGCCTGGAGTAGAATATTGAGTAATAAGAGGCTATGTGGAGAGAAAAAGGGATAACATTAGTTAACCTTAAGTAATCAGAGGCTATGTGGAGAGAAAAGGGTAACTAAAGCACCTCAACCAACAACTAGCACCAAAGCCCCAGACATGCAAGTGATACCATCTTCAATCCTCTTACCCTAATTGAACTATCCCAGTGAGTGCCATGTAGAAGAGAGGTAACCTATCCCCACTGAATCGTGCCTGAATATCAAATCCACAGAAACCTTAGTAATAAAACACTTGTTTTATGACAATGTGCTTTAGAGTGTTTTGTTATGCAGTATTTCATAATTGAAACACGTGGCTTGTCAATGGGCCAATGAACAGTAAATGGTAGCCTTTGCCTCTGAAATTGACTGGACATCTAAGGTTTCTATTAGTAAGAAGTTGTACATATATGAGGGATATTCTCTTGTTTTCTCAATAATTTCCTTTATATCTTAAAACTTTTCCTTTTTAAGTGCAAAATGTTTCCCTACTGCAACTCAGATAGACATTTCTGTATGCACTTGCATTTTGTGGTGCCTAATTGAAATTAAAAATTATCTATGCTTTGGGAAATAAGGCAAACTGGATCATGACTTGCTTTCAACAGCTGCCATAACAAACTGCCCCAAAGTCATCTGCTTAAACATCAAAAAATTATTCTCTCCAAGTTCCAGAGGACAGATATGAAATCAAAGTATTGGCACGACTCTATCCAAAGGCTCTAGGGGAAAATCTTTCACTGCCTTTTCCAGCTTCTCTTGGTTCCAAGCATCCTTTGAACTTGTGGCTACATAACTTCAATCTCTGTCTCCATTTTCACATGGCTGTCTCCTCTTCCTTTTCTGTTTGAAATCCTCCTATGTCTTTCTCTAATAAGGATACTTGCCATTAGATGTGGGGCCCACTTGGATATTCCATAATGATCTCATCTTGAAATTCTTTACACTTGTATCTGCAAAGATATCTTTTCCCTATTTGGTCAAATTTACATGTGCCAGGGATTAGTTCATGGACATACTTTTTGTTTTTTTGCAGGGGTGGGTACCATTCAACTTACCACAGATCACGATTTATCAATTCTCATTTTAGTGTCAAGATTTTTTATGATGCCAGTTAAGTTAAAGCATTATCTCTTTAGGGAAATAAGTAGTTTTATGGGATCCAAATCCAATGGGCAGAATTGATGTTTTGTGTATCTCAATTGACTAAAATGTACTCAAATTAGAATAGAGAAAGCACTTACCAAACAGTTGATAAGTTTGCTCCTACAGCATCTCTCAAAGAAGTATCTCACTGTACTTATTATTTGAAATATTATCCTGGGCTTCAATCACTTTACCTGTTTCTCCCAGTGGAATTTTGAGCTTTGTGATGGCTGAATCATCTTTTCATCACCATATCGCCAGCACTTTTGTGTGCAATTGACCATTCATAAGTGGTTCTGATTCAAAGTATTTCATTTTGCTCAATATATTATAATTAGTTGAATAAATATGTAGTGGGCTTATTATCCCTTAGACATTTATGGCTGACATACTGAGATGCATTTCCAATCTACCTTTTAATCTGCTAAATGGTAGGAAAAGATTTCTCCCCTTTTTACTCCATTCTACATTTGACTTTATAAAGTCAAGAGTAGAGAATGGAAGGGACAGCATAAGCTAGGTGTAATTACCTACAGTCAGAGACATACATAGTAAAATTAGGGGGAGCAAACGTGCACCCCTCCTCAAATATTTTCAAAAAGCTTTTAAAATCTATATTTTACCAATATATTAATTCAGTTAACATTTTGCTTGTTACTTCTTCTATATTTAAATATATTACTTGTCTTATTGATAATAGCAAGTAAAGTGACTGAATAAACTTGACTAGAGAATACATTTTAGCTGAAAGTTGGTCATATTTGATTTATAATAAAGCCTTACTATGAAAATATAATTCTTTATCAGAGATTTTCCTTAGTGGCAAATCATATACTCTGTATGAAGCATATATATTTCTTAACGCATATTTTATTAATGTAGAGAATAAAAAAAAAAACCAGTATCACTCTTGTCTTGCCAATAGTAATTTAGATCACAGGTTACTGAAGATAAAATCACTAATCAATTTTGGACCTCTATACATAGCAGGAATTATCCAAAGGATAATAGAGAAAATTTTGTACAGTGATGTTCTATCCAACCGAAAAAATAATTTTCAGTTGGGACATCATTCAAGAAGTTATTCTTCCCAGCAAAAACAAACTGTAACTTTCTCCAAAGTCACAGCAGAATAGAGCACCAGATGCACAAAGGTTTTACGCGAAAGAATAAAGACATAGATTCAGACAAGACCCTTGGGCAATATTAGAAAATTTGGAATAAAAATTTAGAATCTGAAGAGATCAAAAACAGGACCATTCTTCAAGTTAATCTTATTGAGAAGTATCTCTAGTTCCTTAATAAATATCCACTTAAATATCAATAGCAGAATCCCATCACAAGTGTTTATAAAGTCTGTGAACCACATAATAAAATGTATGAGATTTTATTATAATTGTGGTTTACTTACCCAATAATTTCCTTTATTAAATTAATAAAATCCAGAGTAAATGAACCTGAGAGAAGCTGACTAACTTGTAATAACAATTATGGAATATTTAGTAGAAAAAACAGATATACACCTTTCTTATAGGATATACATTTAACAAGGTTGATTTCCAAGGAGTATTTACTCAATCATTATAATAGACCTTTCCGTGTAATCTGTTAGCAGTGCTGATATTAGCTGCTTTACTTTGTGTGGAAACCATTTTGGGGATTCATTGAAATCTAAATTTAAGTTTAGGCATTATTAATTTGGTTAAAGTAAGAATTCTTCTTGGAATTTAAACATATTAAATTATTTTCAGAGCAGATAGGCATATAAAATAGGATTACAGTTTTGTTTAGGGTATAAATTTTTTGAAACAGTCATTGCAACTATCATTTTTGGAGGGTTCATGACACACCTGGAACTGTACTGAGGATTTGCATTCATTGTTTTTAACAAAGTCCTATGAGCTTTGATCTGTTAACTCAAACCTTATAAAATTAGTGAAATTTTACAATTTTTTGATCTAAAAGCTGAAATTATAAAATATAGATATAGGTCAAGATATAGATTTTAGAACTAGATTTTATCTTAGTTTCTATTCTTATTCTTTTATTACAAAATCAGAAGATTGATTTTTTTTTTCCAGAATGCTTTTTAAAATGCAAGTTTACTATGGTAAGTAAAGTAAAAACTGTCAATTTTGAGATTCATTCTGATTCTGGCAGAGATGTTCTCTAATCCAGAGGGAAAAGACTCTTGAAACACTTCAAATATCATCTCGATCCTCGGAAGTGTTATTACAATATTTTATTCAGTCAAATTAACAGCTGGATTGGACATATTTTGAAATATATTTGGTACAAGAGGGTAAAAAATGACAAGCACTATTGTGTGAAGTCTAAATTTATTGAACTGAACACGATCAGAGAAACATCTGGAGAGGTTATCACAGGTGACTAGAATACTGTGCTAATGTGAGTGGCATCAAAGTTTAATAATCAGAGAAGGTAGTTAGTCTGGCGCATGCCGAAACCCTGTCCTTCAACCAGAGCCTGCTCTCCTAACCTCAGCCAGCTCTCCAATGCACCCAATTAACCTTACAAGGAAAACTAAAGAGGCAGCCTGATTGACTCATCAAAGCTCATCATAACTCAGGCAAAACAACTAAAAAGATATATCATCTTTTAGTGAACATTTACAAAGTTTAAAATACCAATATAAAGCTTTTTCAACGTTTTAGTATAAAAATTTTCAAATATATAAATAGAATAAAATTATAAACCCAAATATTCATCACCTTACTGAAACAATTATCAACTCATTATTAATGAGTTATTTATTTATGCACCTACTCTTTCTTGCCCTCACTCTGATCAGATTTTATTTGAAACAAATGGCAGACATTATACAATGTTATTTCTAGTCTGGTATATATCTCTAAAAGTTAAGATGTCCTTTAAAACATAATCATGACACCATTATCATACTTCCCAAGATTTAGAATAATTTATTTTTATTTTTAGTTGTGGGGTACACGTGCAAGATGTGCAGGTTTGTTACAAAGGTAAACATGTGCCAAGGTGGTTTGCTGCACCTGTTAACCCATCACCTAGGTATTAAGCCCAGCACGCATTAGTTTTTCTTCCTAATGTTCCCTCCCCCTACTCCACCCCCGGAAAGGCCCCAGTACGTGTTGTTCCCCTTCCTGTGTCCATGTGTTCTCATTGTTCAGCTCCTGTCTATAAGTGAGACCATGTGGCATTTGGTTTTCTGTTTCTGTGTTCGTTTGCTGAGGATAATGGCTTCCAGCTTCATCCACATCCCTGCAAAGGACATGATCTCATTCCTTTTTATAGCTGCATAGTTAGAATAATTTCTCAATGTCGTCAAATACCCAGTCAGTATTAAAATTTTCTTTCTTTCCTCAAATTAGGACCCACGTTTTATGAGCTCATGTGTCTCTTGAATTGCTTTATTTATAGGTTCTCGATTCTTCTATCTTCATTTGTTCCTTCAATTATATGTCACAAAATAGGTCATTTTCTTTTCTGTAGTTTCCCAAGCTAGATTGTGCTGACTGAATCTCCCATACCCCTTAACGTGTCGCTCTGTGGATTGCATCACTTGCAAATTGGTAAATCTACAAGATCGACTTAATTCAGTTTAATATTTGTCAATAATTTTGTGTTGTGTACTTTAAACAGCAGATATATAACGTTTGTCTCCTTTTTTTGTAGTCATACGATCCGTCATTGATTTTCAGGTAGTATTTCCATTCATTTAATGAGCTGAATTGTGTTTCCCCAAATTTATGTGTTGACGCCCTAACCCCTAGTACCTCACAATGTATTTGAAGATAGGACCTTTAAAGAAGGTAATAATGGTTAAGTGAGATCATATGAGTGGGCCCAAATCTAATCAGACTGTTGTAGTTATAGGAAAAGGAGATTAGACCATAAAAGAGAGCCATCAGGGTGCAAAGAAGACCATGTTAGGATTCAGGGAAAAGCTAGCCATTTGCAAGCTGAGGAGGGAGGCCTCAGGGAAAACCCAATCCACTTGCACCTTGCTTTTGAACTCCCAGCCAAATTTTCGTTGTTTCAGCCACTTGGTCTGTGGAATTTTGTTACAGTAGTCTCTAAAAACTAATATAATCAGCGATGGCCAAATGTTCATGTTTTACTTTGAGCATTTCTTCTTCATTTATGTGCTGCAATATTTGAATAAAGAAAAAGCTTTTCTTCAGTAATTATTTGATTAACCTGAGGTAGACTTTGTTTTCACACAAAAAATAAATCGATATTCTACACCATCCTCCAAAAAGGTGCCACTCATGTTTTAAACATTGCACTGTAAGTCGTGCCTCAAACACGCGTGATGGTGAAGTAGTGAGTGTTCTGGCTGTCTCCCTTAAAATCCACACCGGGGAAACTGCAGAGGGAAACATACATTCCAGAGAAGCGTACAACATCACAGTGAAAAACTCCTGGCCGGGCACGGTGGTTCATGCCTGTAATCCCAGCACATGGGGAAGATGAGGTGGGCAGATTATGAGGTCAGGAGTTCAAGACCAGCCTGGCCAACGTGGTGAAACCCTGTCTCTACTGCAAATACAAAAATTAGCTGAGCGTGGTGGCGAGTGCCCGTAATCCCAGCTACTCGGGAGGCTGAGACAGGAGAATCACTTGAACCTGGGAGGCAGAGCTTGCAGTGAGACAAGATCGTGTATTGTACTCCAGCCTGGGCGACAGAGCGAGATTCCGTCAAAAAAAAAAAAAAAAGAAAAAAAAAGGAAAAAAGAAAAACAAAAGGAAAGAAAGAAAAAAGGAAGGGGAAAAAAAAAGAAAAACTCCCGTGGAGGGTACAGATATCCTGAAGTGCCAGCTTAGGGTATGTTTCGCTGCAGTCTGGGTAGAGGCAACGGAAACCTGCAGTGACAGGTTAGGTTACTGCTTATGAAATTCAGCTCTTGCCCTTTCCATGTGTTTATTCGGAATGCCATTCCCTGGTCCTTCCCTGTACAAATCTGATGTTGTTACCCAAAGCATTGATTAATATATTGGGGCAAGGCAGAACTAAGAATAATAGAGAAGCACTAAAGTTCTTTTGGGAAATGGAATTGAAAGAAGTAGAGACAGGTCGATTGACTTTAGTCCCAACTGATCAGAAAGAAACTAGCAAAATTTAGCAGAAAATAAATGTAGGAAATGTGCAAAATTTACACACTTTTAATGACAGCTAACTCCTAACTACACACCTTCCTTCTTTCTCTTTCATATAGTTGTGAGGAAAATTTTGTCACAAATATCAACAATATAATTTTATCTTCTAGGAATGTATTCATACAAATAGGATGAAACCCACCAATTTCTGGTTAATTTCCAGAAAGAAGAATTTAGCTAGGTATGCATTTGGAGGAGGGCTCTATGAGGGGATTTCAACTGACTTAACTGTTAAAATTATATACTTATGTAAAAACAGTTAAATGAACAAGCAAAAATAAGATATCAGCTGGTAAAACTCAAATGATTGGTTGCAACATACTAACCAAGTAAGTGTTGATCTGGCTGCAGTTCCATCCCTATAGTTTACAAGAAGTACAATTTCTTATTATACCATTTCCTCGACCTATCCACCAATTATTCCTTTGTAACTGACTGATAACATGAAGTGTTATTAAGCTTGAAACAACTGGGATATTGTAAACACCCCTGCTATTGCTGTTTCCTCACATGTGCTCCATCATTATCCTGCACTGATTTTGAAATTGTAAAGTGTTTAATCAAAACATGCTATACTGATTGCAACCTGAATCTGAAGAGCTAATATGACATATTATTGCTTTTTTAGGCACAAAGAAAAACACATTTTACAAATGATATCATTTAAAATGAATTTTCTTCATCTACATGACAACATCTGTTGGAATTATAATGACCTAGCTTGACAGTGTAATCTACCTGTCTTATGCATTTAAGTGGAAAGTGACATATAACAGATGCACGCTGGGTTTCAAACCAAGAATTGGCAAGGAAACTACAATGTACCACTTAAGACAACACATAATAGTATCAATATACCCTAATAAGCCTTCTGTAGTGTAGATCACTCTTTGGAAATTTAGCACTTATTTCAAGTATTTCCTTGCAAATACTTTTATTATTTGAACAAAAGTACCTTGCTACATACTGTAGCAGCCTTTCCCAGCTGGCATTTCTCATTGGAACTAGAAACAACAAAAATGATTTCAGTGACCATTTTCCCAGTTCTCCCAAGAATGGTACATAGCCAGTACCTGCCAAGATGCATAGGAGAGAAGTTAATTAATCACATACAGTGGCTGCTTTAGGTATTAAGGCTTCATTCTCTATATAGTAAGGATGCTGGGAATAACTATTACAGCAAAGATTCAGTTACAAATGAATTCATACTCTCTATGTCAATTCCTGTTCCAGGAAAACAAACACGATCCATCAATTTTAAAAAGGCACTTTGTGTTATAAAGATATATAAAATATGATTCCTGTCTATGGGTGGTAACATCTTGTTCGAGAGACAATAAATAAGAATAAGATAATCAGTAGTAAGACTACATTACACATATTTGTACTATATGCTGATATAAATGGTTACTCTATGGTAATATGAAGTAATTAAATTGGTAAATCACATTACCTTCTGCCACTGTAGAAACTAAAGAGATATTTTTTCTAGGTTGTCCTGGAAAAACAAAAAACTTAAGAGAAGAGAAGGTATTTGAACTAAAAGAAGAGAGAGGATAACAAAAGATGGCAGAAAAATTCTAGTTTGAAGAACAGCATAAGCAAAAACATATATTTAAGAGTGATAAATATTAGCAAGTTCTGAGGCAAGGGAGAAATTAAAGGGCTGGCAAATAGTTCCTGTGGGGAAATGACAGGAAATAAGGCTGAATAAAGGAGGTAGGTAAAGATTGTAAAGACCTCTGACAGGAGATGGGTTGACGACTTGAAATCTGAGACTGGGTCTTTTAAAGTGAACACCTGTATCCACTACCAAGCTTAATAAGGAACATGATGGCTCACTGTTGGTCATGGGCAGAGAAGTGATATAGATACCCACAAAAGTATTATCTACTTATATATTACACACCTATCTAGTAGCTAGCACTGGTGAGAGTAACACATATGTTGTACATGTTTTCATAATTATCTTACAAATTGGGCATTAGTAGTGAGACTCACAGAAGTTACTATCTTCTCATGGTCATATAACTGGTATATGATATATATACTATTGTATTGTACTTAAGATCTGTCTGATTCCAATGCTATTAAAGCACATATCCATGATGAAAGCAATGTTTATGTAAAATTAGTTTGGATCCCGAGTAGAAAATAGACAGTGAAAAATGGTTTCTGTGCCTCTAATGTCTAGAAGACACTATTAAATGAGTCCTCCCAGGGATCATAAAAACAGAGAGGGAGGCCCAGAAGAAAGAGAAAAGAAGGAGGAAGCAATGAGAGGCTTAAGGGATAGAGAATAATAAGCAAAAGCAGGACACAACGTCTTGGAATACAAGAAAGGAGAAACCAACATGGGGACATTGTAGTAGTCAGGGAAATTGAATAGAGTGAAGATGTAGAATAATAATAAAAATGTATTACTATAATCCTTCCTGTCATTTGTGGGTATGTAGTTACATTTTCCTGGAAAGTCCTCTCTGTCTTTTCAAATTGTTATACTCCTTGAACACCCAATTCAAAATTAATTTTCTGGTGTGAAAAATTTCTTTGCCATTCCTTAGAAGGAATAATTATTCCTGAGATCCTTAATATTTGGTATGCATTACTATTTTATTGTTACCTTTGTTTACTTGTGTATCTTCAATACTATTATAATGAGGTCTCTGAAGGCAGAGGTTATTCTTACATCTACATTAAAATATAAAGTGTACATGTACTTTTTAATTACAAAAGAAATAGTGTTAGGTCGGGTGCGGTGGCTCACGCCTGTAATCCCAGCACTTCTGGAGGCCAAGGCTGGCAGATCACGAGGTCAAGAGTTCGAGACCAGCCTGGCCAACATGGTAAAACCCCGTCTCTACTAATAATACAAAAATTAGCCGGGCATGGTGGTCCATGCCTGTAATCCCAGCTACTTGGGAGGTTGAGGCAGAAGAATCGCTTGAACCTGGGAGGCGGACGTTACAGTGAGCCAAGATCATGCCACTGTGTTCCAGTCTGGGTGACAGACCAAGATGCTGCCTCAAAAAAAAAAAAAAAAAAAAAAAATAGTGATTATGTATATACCAATATACAGAAAAATATAAAGAAAAGCATATGTGATGCATAGAGTATTTTCTTCCAGTCTTTTAAAAATATATAATTTATCTTTCCAAGTTTGAATCGTAACATTGTTTTGCATGTGAATCTAATCCTGAAAGATCAGACATGTTCATCTTCTGACCAGAGTAATTGGTTCAAAGATATGTAAATGGTCCAATAAAGACCAATTAGAGCCTTCCCTTCATCCACTAGATATTTTCTGGAACAATTTCGCTGGGATTGTTAAATATGAGTACAGTATCTAGAATTATAGTTTTGTTACCACATGGGTAGAATCTGCCTGAGAAGGAAAATAAAACAAACAAAAAAAAGGAGTAACAAAACAGAGTAATGGCTAAACATGGACAACTCCCTAATGGCATTGCTTGAGCATCTGAATGCAGCTGTACCTGGTGCCTGCTGGTCTCTTGGGCTTACCAATTATATCACATAGCGGGAATCTTTTTGCATAAACTTGGCATTAGTTTACTTCAAGCAACCCTAATAGTCTCAACAAATATGATTTTATTTGCCTTTAATCTTAAAACATAATTTTTTAACAATTCTATTTTGGGATTTTTAGCCTTTATGCAGTGCCTACAGTGACTAATTAGTTATTTCTGAATCAACGATTCAATGCATCTTTCTCTCTTACCATGGAGTGTCTCCATATTGAGTTCCTGGTTCTAGATGTATTTTGCTTAATTCGTTAACTATGACTATAAAACCGATACAGATAAATCGTGCCATTTAAATGTATCAATGACTTTAATTTAAAGTAACTTAGTTCATCAGAAGTTTCTGAGCATTTGCTATGTGTCAGCAACCATGCGAACAACTAGGAGATATAAAGATAGATAAGACCCAGGGTTCTGTCTTCAAGGTGGTCATAGTCTAAAAAACAAATCACACAGGGGAAAAAAAACACGATCAAATATGATGCACACAGTAACAGAGTTACATGTAAGGAGCTATAAAGATGTGTAAGGATCAGGGAAAACTACAGAGAAAATATAATAGTTGGTTGAGTTTTAATAGCTGTGTGAAAAAACCCCTAAAAGTAGAAAAAAGAGGGAAGAACACTCTGATCTCAAAAAATAACATGAGCAAATGCAGTTTATGATTTTTTCAAGAAACTGAACAATTCTGTGTGACTGCAACATCAAGGAACTGTGTGTGTGCACGAGTGTGTGTGTGCCTGCGTGTATGTGTTTGTGTGCGTGTGTGTGTAGTATTATGAAGCAAGGAGAAGAATGTTAAGTGATAAAGCTGCAGACAAGGACAAGGGTCAGAAATTTAAGAAGCAGCACTGCATGCTCTTAAAACCACGTTGCTTTTCCTTTATGTATCTGAAAGCTAGACAGATTTTAAAGTAGAAAACACAAGAAAGTCTGTGTTTTGCAAATATATGTATCTACTGTTTGTATGGAATGAGAAGGATAGCATCAGGGATTAAAAACAGAACATCAATTAGAAGACCATAGCCCTGGGTTAAATTGAGTTTAATCTAAGGGAATTTCAGTGAGGATTAGCAGGAAGGGGGATCATTTAAGGCCTCTGTCAGAGACAGAGTCAATAAGCTTCAGTGCCAAAGTGGGGAGCATCTGGAGGACAATATGCACTGGGAATATGACTGTATGAATCCTAACCTGCAACAAATAATGAATCACATTTTCAAAACTCTATTTTCCTGAAGTGGAAAACAACTTCATTGTGTTAGAGGTGCTCCTTATGTTTGTAAAATAATTAGAATAGAAAGAAATGGCCCTGTGTATATATTAATGCAGGAACACAAACCCAATTTTGAGCCTGGCACAGTGGCTCATACCTGTAATCCTAGCACTTTGGGAGGTCAAGGCAGGAGGAATACCATATCTCAGGAGTTTTAGACCAGCCTGGTCAACATAGAGAGATCCTGTCTCTACAAAAAAATGAAATATTAGCTGGGTGTGGTGGCATGCACCTGTCCTCCAAACTACTTGGGAGGCTGAGGTGGAAAGATCGCTTGAAACTGGGAGTGTGATGCTGCAGTGAGCCATGATTGTGTCGTTGCACTCCAGCCTTGACAACAGAGCAAGACCTTGTCTCAAAGAAAAGAAACCTAATTTAAGCTGCTTGATAGAAAATGCTTTTGTAGTAGGTTAAATCATGGTCACCCAGAGATATTAAATCCTAAAATTTGGAAACAAACATTGCTTTATTTGGAAAAAGGATCTTTGCAGAGGTAATTATGTTAAGTATTGAGAGGGGAGAGTATTCTGGATTACATGACTATGCACTAAACCCAATGACAACTGTTAGTATACGACTGTGGTAGAGGGAGATTTGGCAGACAGAAGAGGAGGAGGCAACATGGCCTTGGAGGCAGAGATTGGAGTGATGCTTCCACAAATCGAAGAATGCTGAAAGCCAACAGAAGCTGAGACACTCAAAATCATTCTCCCCCAAAGGCTTTAGGGGGAGTGCAGCCCTGCTGATACCTTGCTTGTGAACTTTTGGCCTCCAAAACTGAGAGAGAATAAATTTCTGCTGTTTTAAGCCAATCAGTTTGCGATAATTTAAGACAGTCAGGGAACAAGTCATTCTGTTTTAATCATTTGGGATTGCTCATAAAACCAAAAATAGTGTACATTTAAGGTATTCAACACATACATGTTGAATCCATAACTAAAACCTTCTCTGCCTCTTTTTAGATGTAATCAACGTTTTCTTTTAAATTATTAAAACTTTGCTAACTCACTACCACTTGGTAAAGAGGAGGACTCTTTAAAATTTGCCAGGTTATCTTCTTCCTTTTGCATGTGTGACTTATAGTAAGACTAATCCCATTTTGTAATTGTGATCATTTGATTCTTATTCCAATTTACCTAATCTAATTTAATCAAATTTACCCTATGCTGACTAGCTTTTCCTTAGCATTAAAAAACCTACATTGAAAAAGTTTATTGTTATGTTTGACTACATTTCATCTGGATATTTTAAAAAATAATCTTCAGTTATTTAGAGTCTTACTGTATCCCCGCAGTTAAGAATGTAACTAAAGCATGTAACATAGTTAAGAACATAATTACTTCCCCTTCCATAGTTTTCTCCCTCTCCTGTGCCCAAGAGTTTCTAGAGGTTACTGATTTTCTTGATACTTTTTTTATTTCTGGTAAATAATAATCATACATTTAACCACATCCTCTAGCTAAGAATTCACTATCACTTTATTGGTTGGGATAAAATATAGCTACTAACTGGATTAAAATTATGTTCTTGCCTTACTGAGATAGTTAATTTTGTTTTCCAACTAGTTTTGAGAAATTCTGTAGTTTGAAGGTCTTTAAGCATTGATACTTCATAGAATTCCATTTTGTGATAAATAAATGGACACTTTAAGTAAAATCGTATTGTTTCACTGGTTTTTCTCTGAAATAAATTCATGTCTTTATATGGTTTTTCTGTAATCACTAGTGTCTCCTGATAAATTTTCTGCTCTAATTTAATCAATCATATGTTATTTATTTTTTTCAACAGATAATAACAATTATTCAATCCAATACTCGCACTTGTGACATTTAACTGGAGATATCACTCAATTCATTAGTTCATTGACATTAATCAACACTCTTCTCTGTATGTCTTTTCAACCAGCTTATATTTCATTTAACAGTGTTTTTCAAGCCAAATCAAATTAATTTTGCAATCAAAATTTCACACAGCATTGTCTCCAGTACTTTGCTAGAAGTCAAGATGCATTATGTCTACTCCACTCTGTTCATTCACTAAGGCTGTAAAGCTATCAAAAAAGCAACCAGCTTTGCCTGGCACAATTTTCTCTGTATTAACCTATTTGTATATTTATTTCTTATGGCTGTGCTTTCCTTTCTCAGGTTATTTTAAACCAAGGATGTGGTAATTTTCACAATAATGTTTCATTTTTAAACATTTTTATTCAGTTAACAAAATTAATTACATTTGAGAAATAAATTAGTAATTTTTGTTTAAAACATTTCTAAAGAGTCCAATAGATTGGCGAAAAAAAAGTATTAAATTTAAGTTAAAGAGAGAGGCAACTAAATTTGATGAAGGCATGACTGGGTGGAATTATTTTAAGGGTGACCAGTCTGAGACTTAACACTAGCTGGTTCTGATACACCTCCTCCAAATATCTGTTTAAAAATTTCAACAGGGCAACCCGCTCAGGTCCCCTTCCACACTGTGGAAGCTTTGTTCTTTCGCTCTTTGCAATAAATCCTGCTGCTGCTCAAAAAAAAAAAGAAAAGAAAAAAGAATTTCAACAACTGACCAAAAAAAAAATGAAAGAAAAGTAAAGCCACAGCCTCCATAATTCAAGTTAGAGAAAGATAAATGATAAATTCTAAAAATAATTGAAATGACTAAATTGAGATTGGGGATAGATTCAAAAGCATATGTTTCATCTGTGTGTTTCATACTCCACACTTACAACCAGAACAGGACCAAGTAGTCCAAGGAAATTAGAAATATACTTTGATTCTCTTTATGTTGTATAATTCATTTGATTATGCATAACACTGGGGCTTAATAATTATTCTATATATATATGTTTATCAACCATATATATTTTCAAATTAGTACAGGGAAGGTAGAAATATGCTTTGAGTCTCTCTATATAATGTATTTCCTTTCATTATGCCTAACTTTAGGCTATAAGAGTTTTATGGCCCAGTAAGCAGCAAGCTATCCTGAACTATATGAGAACTATCTTTATTAGTATCCAGAGACCTTGTCCTGCTCTTATTCACTACCTCCTGCCTTCTCAGTTACACTCTTTCACAAATATCCAGAGACTACTACTCAAAGCAGAAACCACCATAACCTTATGGAAGTAGAGAGGGTTAGATGACAATAATTTTTATTTTGGAAGATTTAGTCATTGAGCAATAAGTAGTATAAACAAAACAGTGTCTGGAGTAAGTGCTCTGTCATAATTAGACCAAATAAGTTTAGTTAATCTCTATCAAAAACCGATACATGGAATGCCTACTAGGCATGGTAAATTTGATTAAATGTTGAATATACCTATTTGATCTTTAAGTCTAGGTCTCAGAAAGAAAGACTGAGCTTAACCAAATGAATTGTAGAGGAGGCAAAAGATGTTTCACTTTCTTTAACTATTGACAAAAATAAAGATTGGGCCTAGATGGTTTATAGAAACATAAACAAACACAAAAACTCATTGCACCCTAAACAAATCAGAATATCACCCTCAAGTCTCAGAGGTAGTACATACCTCACGTAAATTCTGGCTGCATTCAATAAAAATGTTGCAATATAATCTGATGAATGCCTTTAAACAATGAAAATCTAGGTGAAACATCAGTAGAGAACCAACAAAGAGAACAGACTGAAAGGAAGGTAGTGATATAAAAGATGAGATGATACGAGAAGATAAAACAAAAAAGAATAAAGACAAACTTCTCCTGCAGAATAAAAATAAAAGGAGTAGTAAAGAACGCAAATGATATACCAGGATTATTGAATCAGTTATATGATAAGTGAATTTTTACAACTCTCAAGTTGCAAAGAAAAGGTCAAAAAGAAGAGAATAATGAGAAATATGACCTGTAAAGACAGGAATGCAATCTAAGGCCTTAAGATTTTCCAGAAGAGGGTTAGGTACAGTGGCTCACACCTGGAATCCCATGGCTTTGGGAGGCTGAGGTGGGAAAATTACTTGAGGCCCCAAATTCAAGACTAGTTTGGGAAACATATCAAAACCCTATCTCTACAAAACATTTATAAAAATTAGTGAAATGTGGTGGCATGTGCCTGTAGTCCCAGTTATTTTAGAGGCGGAGGTGGGAGGACTGCTTGAGCCCAGGTGCTAAACATTACGCTGAGCTATGATTACACCACTGCACTCTACCCTGATTGACAGAGCAAGACTCTGCCTCTAAATATAATTTAGAAATAAAATAAGATTTTGCAGGAAAAAATAGGTCAATGAAAACAGATTAAATACTCAAAAAAAAAAAAAAAAAGGGAAGAAAAATGTTCTAACCCAAGAAAGATAGTTTATGTATTAAAAGGGCTCACTAAGTCACAGGAAAATTGAATTTTTTAAAAAAAGCCCATTTTTAGACCTAACCTTGTGATTATTTTTTAATTCTCAAGTTATAAAAATTTTTCCACGTGTCTAAGAACAAAAACAGATTGCCTTCAAACAAATAAAAATAGCACTAGTTTCCAATTTTTATGAAAAGTTAGGTTCAGTATTTTCTCCTTAGCAGATGTCAGTTGAAAATGTATATATGTCTTCAGATTTTTAGAAAGAAAAAAACCAAGAATTCCAAATTGTTATTTATGAGAAAAAGCAATAGGAAAACATTCTCAAACTGCAAAGAATACAAAACACATATGTATATTTTTCTTACTCTTTCTTTGGCAAGAGAATTTAACTGCGAGGACTATGAGATGAATAAAAATACAGAACTGAAGAATATAGAATATACAAGTATAAAATGATTGGAAGAGAAGTTGGAAGCAACTACATATATGAAGCTAGGCCTAAAAGTAATATTTTGGATGACTATATATACATATATTCTATTAACTAATATTTTTCTCTTAAGATAGTTTTGGAAGAGAATATATGAAGAGGAAGTAAAGGGGTGCCTTAATTTTCATGTACAAAGAAAAACAGATTGCTGTAGTATTGCTTTTCATAATTAAGGTATATTAATTTAAGTCCATGTTAAATCAACTTAAACAGATTCCCTAGAGAAATTAAAAACAAAATTCATATGTTCTATTTCACAAAAGAAGGTAAAAATATACATTGCAAGAAAGAGAACATATGTATGCAAGCACTCACACAACAGTAACAACAAAAAAAGAATTAGGAAAAAAAAAACACATATATCATTAACAGAGGTAGTCTGATTTTTATACATTAGATTTCCAGTCTCTGCTTAGGATGTAGAAGTCTGGAAAGAGCATTAATTCCTTCTCAACAAGAAAAAAGAAGCTGGGTAATGGACAAAATCATCACTCCTCTTAATCACATCAGAGGGCTGGGATTGCAGGTTGACCTCATAGCCTGAAATGTAAGGAAAGACAGGATCCTTCAAGGATAAAAAGGGACATGTGTACTGACACAGCTGGAGTAGTGCATGAAAGGAGAATGAGATCCTGATGAAAGCAGGTAATTATTTATTTATTTATTTATTTATTTTTCAGACAGGGTCTCACTCTGTCATCCAGGCTGGAGTGCAGTGGTACAATTTCAGCTCACTGCAACCTTCATCTCCCATCAAGTGATTCTTCTGCCTCAGCCTCCTGAGTAGCTAATATTACAGACATGCACCACCATGTCTGGCTAATGTTTCTATTTTTAATAGAGATAGGGTTTCACCATGTTGGCCAGACTGGTCCCGAACTCCTGGCCTCAAGCAATCAACCTGCCTCAGCCTGTCCAAGTGCTGGGATCACAGGCGTGAGCCACTGTGCCCCACTGCAGGTAAGGAAATTTTAATTTTTTAAATTAATTGCCTAATCAAGTAGGAGCTTGCATGAATATAGAACTTGAATGACACTATATGGTGTAAGAGTACACTCATAGGAGTAGAGAACTGCTGGGAGTCACAGGCACAAAGGCAATTTCCACCCAACTTGCAGGCTATCTTTCACAGACCTCACCATGTGTTTACAACAAAGACTGGAGGCAGGGTGAAAGACCAGAGAAAACTTCTCTCAGTGGTGCAGGCCTGAGAAGAGGAGTAGTTTCTGTTGTGAGAAAGGGGTAAAACCTCACCCAGATTTTTCTTCCCTACATAGGTTATTGAACAAAAGCTTTAAGAAACTATGGAAGGAGAAGCAAACTATTATCTCAGGAAACAGGTAAAAACTCAATGAAACTGGGGAAAAGGTAAAAGAAAAACACCAACCATTCCAAAAAGGGTAAAATCTCCCCCAAGCATGAGACCTGCCAAATATTTAAGACAAAGTTTGACTGCCATGAGGAGGATGGGTAGGATCACCAAGAAAGCCAGATCCCCAATCCAGGGACACACCGCCTGCCTGAGCCTAAGAACCATCCACCTCCGCACCCCACCGCTCCCACAACTCCCCACATACCCACAAGCAGACTAGTAAGTGGTGTGAATAACAAATAATGGCTTTCTACCACTGAGAGAGAAGAAACAGTATATAAAATACACTCACTGAGGCACAGGCTCACAGGAAAATCTAATATCGAGAAAAGTTACAAATTCTCTTTAGTGACTCAACACCTAACCTAAGCATAAGATTTCATTAGAAGATTTGAAGCCTGTGGTGCTCTGAGTGTAACAAGCAAGAATGGTGTAAATCAAGATTGACTCTTGACTGGATTGATTTAACACCCCATCCCCAATAGAAACACACACTGGGGCCTGTGGAGGGGCAGGGGGAAGGAGAGCATCAAGATAAATAGCTAATGCATGTGGGGCCTAATACCTAGGTGATGGGTTGATAAGTGCAGCAAACCTGCATGGCACATGTTTACCTATATAACAAACCTGCAGGTCCTGCACATGTTTCCTAGAACTTAAAATAAAATATAATTAAAAAACAACAACAACAACAACAAAAAACTAGCAGCAGGAGAGGCATGCCCGTTTCCACACATCATACTATTTACCTCAGTTGCTGCTGTCCTTACATAGTGTCTCACTTTCATTCAAAAGTTATAAGACACATACAAATGCAAAAAAATAACACCCACTATTAGGATATAAATTAATCACTGAACTAGATGCAGATATAATCCATATGTTGGAATCAAAAGACAGGATATTTTAAAGAATCATGATTAATACAGTGAAGGCTCTACTAAAAAGATGCACAACATGCATGACCAGATAGGAAATTTCAACAGAAAGATAGGCTGTAATAGAATCCAAAGGAAATCCTACAAATAACAATAACAATAATAATAATCACAGTAACATTTAAAAAGAGCCTTTGATGGGCTCATTTGTAGATTTCATACAGCTCTGAAAAGACTGAGCAAACTTTACAAGAGAGAAAAATAGATTACTTACTTCTTACAATACCAAGCAGTATATTTATAAAGAAGCAATAGACTATAGTTGCCAAAACCTCAGTTTGAAGACAGAGAGCTTGGGTTCAAATTTTAGCTCAGTTACTTACTCGTTTTATGACTTTGAACATCTTACATAAATTCCCTCTGCCTCATTCAATTTTAACCCTCAGTAAATTGGATGATAATCATACCTCATAAGGTTCTTGTGAGGGCTAAACGAATTATTGCATGTAAAAAATTTAGCAATTATGCATGTCCCACTATAGAGGTCAATAAGTGTTACCTATTGTAATGGAAAAAAAAAAGAAGCCAGTAGAGCAATGGTTATATTACATATAATTTGGAGAAAAATTATTCAATACAGAAAATGTTAAAAAAGTACATTTGATAAAACTTTGTACACTAAGAAAAGCAGCACAAATATACAATGTGAAAATCTTAGAAATACAAGGAAAAACAAAGAAATATAGATAAAGGGAAGCATAGAAAAAATATAGACAAAAATACATGTGGAGTAAAAATAATTTAAACTGGCACTAATCATCTGTAATTGATAACAGGTAAAAATTAAGTATATGAAAATATCATAATTAATATAATTGAATTACAAATTATAAAACAAATTGCATATCCCAAAGAGAATATAGCATGTTCTCAAGTATTGATGAAACATTGACCTTATATTAGCAACAAAACACATGCAAATATTTTGAAATTCTGAGCATGTTACAAAATAAATAAGAAAGTTCACATTACCTGACCACAATGCAATACTAAAAATAACAGATATATATTTTAAAAACTGCCAATAAAATACTGAAAAAAAGATTTTCACCAAAGAAAGAATTAATTTAAAAAGGATATCTCACATATTTAGAAAATAGAAACATTGACACTACATATCAGACCTATGGGGTAAAGCAAAATTGATCTCAGATGAATATTCAAGTAATTAAAAAATATCATTATTGAGCATTACAAAATTAATATAAATGAACTAAGTATTCCATTCAAGAAGCCAGAAAGATTAGAATGCATTATTTTGCAAGATAGAGAATGTAATACATAAAAGCAAAAGGCAAAAGGAAGAAATGAATACATTAGAAAAAAAGGAAGATAACACTAATCTAAAGAAATCCAAGAACGAATTTTTTAAAACATTGGTAAAATGAACATGTTTCTTACAAGACCAGTTAAGAGTAGAAAATAACCAACTGTAGAAATAAAATATTATCACAGCTATAAAGAAGTTTTCTCATTAAGAAATGTCTAGGAATGAAATTCTGTTAATGAATTTTAAAAGCTATTTTTAAAGAAGATTTACATGTCAAGACTTTAAGAAGACTTTCAAAGCTAATATGGAAAGATAATTCCTATATTATTTAGAAGATTGCAGAGAATGTAAAAGAGGTAATGCTTCCAATGGTGGCTTGATTGTATTATTGACCCCAAGTTTTTTAGTCCATCTGTATCTATGCTCTTTTGTAATGCCTACTGCTTTCACATACCGACTCTGGGCTTGGCTATGTTACTTGCTTAGCAAATGAAACAGCAGTGCTATCCATGTTGTTGGAGCTACTGTTTCATTTGCTAAGCATAACATAGCCAAGCCCAGAGATCATTATGTTGGATGAAATGAGCCAGGCACAGAAAGACAAACATCACCTGTTCTCACTTATTTGTGGGATCTAAAAATCAAAACATTTGAACTTATAGTCATAGAGAGTAGAAGAATGGCTACCAGAGGCTGGGAAGGGTAGTGGGTGGCTAGAGGTGGGTATGGTTAATGGGTACAAAAAAAAAAAAAATGAAAAAGACCTACTATCTGATAACACAACAGGGTGAATATAATCAATAATAATTTCATTGCACATTTTAAAATAACAAAGAATGTGATTGGATTGTTTGTAGTTCAAATGATAAATGTTTGAGGGAAAGGATACTCCATTATCCATAATGTGCTGATTTCACATTGCATGCCTGTATCAAAATATCTCATACACCTACTATGTACCCACAAAAATTACTTTCAAATGAAACAATAGCAAACAACGCAAACAAGCTTCAAAAGGCACATGCACAGTTTAACTTTATTGGGCCCCTGACGACATGTGAGAATGTGTGCCTGATCTAGACTGTTGGAAGGAAGGATGTCAGAGACAAATTTGAAAGAGGGATGAATTATCTCAGCTGAAGGTATTCCAGATCAGACATCTTAGGTGACCTGCCGGTTGACCACAGATGACGAGCAAGCCCAGCTGAAGTGAGTCAAACCTGATCCGGATCAGCAGAACAACCCGTGAACCATAGACTCATGAGAAATAATAAACAGTGTTTCTTAAGCTGTTAATTGACTGATGGTCTCTTACACAGCATTATCATGGCAACAGTTAACTTTCTTCCCATTTTTAAATACAGCCAATATAAACAGACTTCAAAACCTGACAAAAATAGCACAAAACAGAAAATTAACCTCCCTTATGTAAAATAACTGTATTAATAGTAGTAGCAGACTGAATTCAGTATTACTTTTGAAAACTAAGTCTTATTTGTTCCAGATATGATTCATTACTAAATCAAAGAAGAAAAATCTGGGTAGATGCTGAAGTAGAATTTGGTACAATGTAATCCAATCTTTTCTTAAAATTTCAAGACCTTTATTTAAATGTTTTATCAGCAATTTTTTGTCTCTTTTCGGAAATCCATTATTAGTTTCTAGAGTTACCTCATTATGGTCAGATAATGCGAATTCTCCCCATTTATCTATTTTGTAACATGCTCAGAATTTCAGAATATTTAGAGTAATTTCATTTACTAATATAAAGGTCAATGTTCCATGGATGCTTACCAACATGCTATATTCTCTTTGGGATATACAATTTATTCAATAATTAGTACTTAAAAGCAGAAGTACAATTTCTTAATTTATTAAAATGTACCAATTTAAAATGAGTGATCATTTTATGCTGAAGTAATTCTCATTAAAATCAGGAACAAGAAAAAATAGTCAATTTTGCTACTGTTAATTAATATTTTTAAAGTAATAGCTAATAAATAAAGCTTGATAAAAAACAAAACATATTTAATATAGGAACCAAAGTCATAATTTCTTACTGAGGATATAATTGCCTATCTGGAACACCCAGATTAGTGTCCTCTTTCTAAATTAAAAGAAGAAAAAATTTGAAGATGCCATTTTTTCTCCAAAATTGATCTACAAATTGTATAAGTCCAATTAAACTATCTTAAAGCCTTTGTTTGTAAACATCATTAATTATAAAGCTCCTTTAAAATAAAAAAGAATAATAATAGAGTATTTTGTAAAAGAAAATTATATTGGATTTACCTTACCAAATTAATTAGAATATATCATAAAGTTTCTATAGTAAAAACTTTGTATGATTTGCATCAAAATAGGTCAATAAAACAAAATATATAGCATAAACACAAAATGAAATTTTTATTTAAAAAGGTGGGAAACAACGGATTGCTCAATTAGTGACTTTTGAACAACCAAGTTGTGACAGACAAAATAAAGCTGGTTTCCTATTTCACACCTACTTCAAACATAATCAAGATCCTTTACATATTTAAAGAAAAACATTTTAATATAAACTATATCGCTACACAACAATGAAATATAATATTTAGACAAACTTGGAAACCAAAAGAAAGACCTTTCTAAATATGACAGCCAGAGCAGAAACTATAAAAAAGAAGATTAATAGATTGATAACATAAAACATTCAAAACTTTCCTACAAAATAGGAATAATTTAAAGAAAAATGAAAAAATTGGGAATAAATATTTTCAACATATATGACAGAATATTTAATTCGTGGAATCCTCTTGAATTAATAACAAAAATATGCATAAATAACCAAACAAATAATTAGCTAAGCCAAAATAATCAGTGGCATTAGTAATCAAAGAAATGTATATAGTTTTCAACCTATAAATTTGGTAAAAATTAAAAAGCAGGATAATGTAATTTGATAGGTGAAAAAGGAGACATTTTCATTTTTGTTAGCAGGAGAGTAAATTGTTATAACCTGCAAGAGGGGAAATGATTACTTAATATCAAAAACCTTCATACTTAAATATCATTGGATCACTAAATCCTAGCTATAAAAACATTTAAAAAATTTGAAAACAGGCCATATGAGAATATAAATATAGATATTCCAAATTATTTTCATTAATGAAAAGATTAAAATCAACCTTAATACCTTAGAGACAAATAGTCATTTGTCCTTATTAAGAAATAAAAGAAATAAAAAGACACACAAAGCACACACATATTTGTTGTCATAAAAACTCTTCAAAAACGCTCGTAAGTAAAAAAAATTGCAAAATAATGTAAATGTTTGACCTCATATTATTCAAAAATATGAACAAGATAGCTGATTCTGATGAAAAAATATATATCAAAGTTATAGAAATGGAATTTCAGTGATTTTTGTCTTTCTTGTACAACTTTTTTCATTTACACGTTATGTTTTAATAAAATGCTACTATAAGTAATTTTGTACATAATTAGAATGAATCTACAACAAATAAAAACATGAGAGGCAGCCAAAGTTTTCATAACTGTTAAATTCATTTTATAAATGGCTTTATGATTAGGAGAGTTAGAATAAAAATAAATGAAGCAAGCATTCAATTCAGTAATTTAGAAAAAAAATCATAAAAGCATTGTCTGTAAATGAAACACATGACAATAAAAGCAGATACCAAAAATTAGTGGTTGTTAAAGTAGAATGAATAATTGAAAACAAAATTTATTCTTTGAGAAATAAATAATCATAAAAGAACTAAGTCAAATTAACAAGAATGGCAAGAAATAAAATTGCTTATCTTAAAATGAAGCTGGAGAACTAGGCCAGGGCCCTTGTTTTTATGTACTTTATGAATCATATTAAGTATTCTATGCTTGATAACAACGGCACAGGGACAAAATTTAAAATGTACAATTTGTGATGGCAAGAAGTAGCACAGTGCCTTACCCATAGGAGGTGCTCAACAAATGTGGTGAGTTAGTAGATGGTAAGTAGGTAAGTTTAAATTTATATAGGTTTTATATGTTTTTGATTTTATGTGAATTTTAAACAATAATGTTTATATTTTACAGTGTTCTTTCGTTCTGGGTCAGGTTTGAAAAATAAATTAGAAAGAAGCTCACCTAGAGGAAAAGACACAAGTCAGTCCTTGCGATGTTCTGGAAAAATAATTAATGAGGGCACCAGCGGAGTTTGAGAGTAAGAGACATACTGGAGCTACATTCTTTTCCTGTTCTCTCAAGATCTGTAGTAGGATCACACTTTGTTGCATGCTGTGGTAGGGTGTAGGTATTGGACCAATTTTGGCCAAGGAATTGTGAGTTGAAGTAAAATGTGTCACTTTCAGGACAAACATATTTTTGCTGATATGAGGTCCTGCAGAGCTCTCTTTCTTAAGGGATAAAATCAGAAGCAAATTCTAGTGGCTGTTCTTTCAGTCTATGGACTAAAGGTGGCCACACATTCTTTTGCGTCTCCTGATAAAGAGGTGGAGTTTGTTTTTCCATTTTATGAATCACAAGATCGATTGCTTAGCTAAGAGGACGAAGCAGAAATGATGCTGTGCCAATTTCAGGTGCAGTCTTAAAGAGGATTGGCATCTTCCACTTCCTCCCTCTTGGAACACTTGCTTTTGAGATATGACCTCTACAAATTCTGCAGCTGTGCTGCGAGAAACCCAAGCCCCATCTCCACTAAAAATAAAAAAAAAAAAAAAGCCGGGCGTGGTGGCGGGCGCCTGTAGTCCCAGCTACTCTGGAGGCTGAGGCAGAAGAAAGGCATGAACCCGGGAGGCAGAGCTTGCAATGAGCCCAGATCGCGCCACTGCACTCCAGCCTGGGTGACTGAGCAAGACTCCATCTCAAACAAAAACAAAACAAAACAAAACAAAACAAAAAAACCCAAGCCACGTAAACAGACTCCATGAAGGCTGTTCAGCAGACGATCCCACTGGAGCCCCCGGTCAATATTGAGTATTAACTGCCAATCACGCAAGTGATCCATGTTGGACAGTCCACTTCAACCAAGGTGTCAGAGGACAGCAATCCCAGCAGGCATCAAATGGAGTGGAAACGCCTGTCACTGAGCCCATTCCTCCCACAGAACCATGAGAAGTCGTAATAGCACTGTTATGTCAAACCGCTAAGTGCTGGGGTGGTTTGTTTCACAGTAGTAAGTAATGGAAGCAGTCTGGATGCAGGAATAAAAACGTTGATGAGAGAAGAGACCACTCTCCCCAGAATATCCTCATAAGCATGAGCAGGAAATAAACCTCTGTTGCACTAAATCATTGAGGTTTTTACATGTTGATGATGATGATGATGATGATAATTAATAATAATAATAGTAGTCCATCCTGATTGATAAATGCAGCATATACTGGAAGAAATAAGTTGTGGAGGAAATTTAAAAATAAGCTCAGTTTCATATATTCAGGGGGCAACCAGGCAAAAATATCTAGTAGGCATTTGGGTCTTCAACACAATATGTCTAGCATCACTTTATAGGCCTTATTGAACATTTTATATATATATATATATATCTTCATATTTATAAAATATATATAAATCTTCACATATATAAATATTATATATATACGCATAAAGACTACATATACCTATAAAGATTACATATACATAAACATTACACACACACACACACACACACACACACACACATATATACATGGATAAGCCACCTCAGGAGAGTAAGTAACCTGACCTCAATACCTACTTTAGCATAGTTTAAAATCACATTAAGTGTTTAAAAGTCCCAACTTTTGAGCTATAAATCACTGTCACTGTATAAGATAAAGGTGATGCAGGGATTGGTAATGTATAATCTTTGTCCTCAGGGAACATCAGTCTTTTCTACCAGAATTATGGGATTCTTTTCCTTAAAAAAAAGTTTGCTTCCTTCCTGCTTCATCTTACATTTAGTCCTTTCTGTAGCTTAACAAGTCTGTCATTCTTAGCTTCTGTGACATAATCATTATTTCTTAATAGTCAGTTTAATGTCTAAATAGCATAAGATTCTTCAACTAATTAGTGCAAGTTAAATTATAAGAAATTATGAAAAATAAATAAGATTATTTATTGCAACTTGAGTTCAACAAAAACAAATTATGCCAAATAACCTCATTTAAAAGGCTTAGTGTTACTGGACAAGTAGATCTTGGGAAAAAAAAGTTACCCTCATATTTAATATCTATTTTCTGTTTTTCATAATGGTAGAAAGATCATCAACTTTGTAGAGTTGATTTAAATATTAAATATCATATAACTATAAATTACTTTTATAGTTTATATAAATACAGTGTCTGGCATATGTGTGTGTATGTGTGCATGTGTGTGCTTGTGTGTACATTTATTCAACAACATGAATAAACCAGCAATAATTCAACAATGTCTATTTCAAGTCCTCACAATAATACTAGATGTCATAGTTGGTAGGTGCATACTCATACACGGGGCTCATTTTCTTGCTACTGTGAACATTATCTTCTTTGCTGTCTAAAGAGGAGGCTAAATGGAGTAGAATAGTGCCTACCGCTTTCCCTTGGCCATTTGTTAATATGTCATCCTCAGCTCCAAGTAGCAGACTTTCCTCTGTTTATTATCTTTCTTGTATTAAGCATGATTTTTAAAATACCTTTGGAATTTTTCTCAATCTCATTCTTGCTTTAAACTCACTGTCAATTTTCTTAGGTGTCTATATTATTCTTCCCTTATCATTCTTACTTACATACCTCTAGTCTCATCATTTTCCATGTTCTCACATTTATTGCAAGCTCCTTGGGCAGCTGTGCTGATCTTAGATACCCCGTTTTCTTCTTTATCAGCACCATCTGTGACTGTGTGATCTGAAGTCCATTTTGACAGTTTCTCTTTTCTTTTGTGGCATTTTCATTTTATTGTTATCTGACCACCTAGCCATTCTTTCTCTAAGCTTTCTGTAATGTGATTTTTCACATCTCGCTGTTTCCGATTCTGTGTACTGTTTCTTTTCCTGGCTGGCTCTGACTGCAGGGCAACATGATTAATTTTTCCAGGGTTCCTGGTACTTTTCCTTCTTTAATAGGTTCCTCTCTGTTGGTAGAAGTTAGATCTGGTGACAGTTCTCCTATTGAGTTTAGAATTGATTAAAACATCTAGTTTCCACCAAATCTTCTTATGTATGAACAGTGGAAGTCCACAGTCACTACTATGTGTTACCTCAAAGCCAGTTTTACAAGGATGCCTGAGTCATGTCTTCAGGCTCACCTGGCTTTCTAAAGCACATTCCTTTGGGGAACTGTTTCTGTTCTCCTTCTTTTTGAATCTCACTCAGACACTGTGATATATTCAGGACTTGCACATGTAGCTCTTCATAACTCTGCCTTATTTCTTCCCTTCTTGATTGCTTCTGTTAACCACAATACATCTTTTATATGCATACTCAAATTCCATCAAACTGATAGAGATCGAGTCTTAAGGAGGCAAGACTGAAATTAGGGTAGCTAGTCAAGCTTTGGTTCAAGCATCTCCACTGTATCCCATCATGTTCTACAACAACAACTACTACAACTAGAAAAATAGTCTTGCTGTTTAGGAATACATTTACTTTGCATCACTTTTCTTATCCCTATACTGGGGAGACATTCTGTTGCCCATGGATAAATATTTCTAGAATGAAACTGAATGTATCAGGCCATAAAACTAGTTGTCATTTCTTCTTAGGATCATTCAATAGAGTGTGGGACTTTGGAGCCAGACTGTCTGTTTTATTTTACAGGGATACCACTTGCTAGTTGTGTGACTGTGGGCAGATTATTTAACTTCTCTCTAAGCTGACCTATTTAGGAAATGGGAATGCTTATAGACTCACACTGACTGGATTGTTATGAAATTTAAAATAGTTAATACTATGTGATTTTTCACATGTAGCTGTTTCTGACTCTGTGTACTGCTTCTTTTCCTGGCTGGCTCTGATTGCAGGGCAACAAGATTAATTTTTCCAGGGTTCCTGGTACTTTTCCTTCTTTAACAGTTTCTTTAAAATAGTTAATACTTTAAAAGAGTTAATACTATTTTAGAGTTCTTCAAACTTTAAACTTTAAAATAGTTAATACTATTTTATCATTCTTACTTATATATCCCTTATATACTTATAAAATAGTTAATACTATTTTAAAGTTTATAACAATGAACTTTGATTATGTTTCAATGATCTCAACCTGTCCCTCTGACAAGAATGCCTGGCTTGGAATCATAGCATACAGCAAGAGAATGACTGCAAGCTTCAAAGTTGGGAATTAAGTGCTCTCCGATCTTGCTACTTATCAGCAATATGGGCTCAGATTTCATATTTGAGCTTTTGTCTTATTTTCTGTAAAACGATGATAAGAGTATCTATGTAACAGGATTGATGTGAGAGTTAGAGTGAGGCATAGAGGATGGTTGAAAGTGTCAAGCATATGAGAGATACTCCTCCATTGGGAGCTGTTAATGTTGTTATGATTTTCCCTGACTTCAAGGAGCTTATATCATGTTTGGTAGGCAGCACTGGATCATGATTAAGATCTATTTCTCTGAAGTCAAATAAATTTAGATTTAAAATCTGGCTCTCATCCTTATCGGCTATGTAAACGTAGGCAAATTACTTAAACTCTCCGAGTCTCCCATTCTTTATCTATAAAATAGATATTCACATATCTGTAAAAACTAAATAAAATAATGCAAATATAGAGTGTAGCAATATGCAGCTTAGCACAATGCACAGAGCATTGTAGTTGCCCTTCCTATTATCACTGACTTAACTCCATTGTCATGAAACAAATTTATGACTGTAATTTGTAGATTTGCCTACAAAGAGAACATGTGAGAATAATGCCCATAAAATTTCTGATCTGCTTGATAGTTGTATTTCTAACTGTACATGAACAATTCTGAATTGTGTATATCAGACACTTGTGAATGTCAATAGCCTTGATCAGTCTCAAAGGCTAATACATTTTGTTTTATTATCAATTTCAATCAAAATCTGCCAAGCTGTGGATCAGACGCTGGGATTTTCTGTCAACTGTCTGTGTGCTATCACTCTGTGAGGCCCTGTTTGCATGGAGAGCCAAATTTTCTACAAAACTCTCTACCAACTAAATAACTATTTGCTGTGAAAAGAAGGTTTGAAGTTCTTGTATGTATTAACATGAATGCATGAGCTATGTTTTAAAAAGGTGATTGATATGGTTTGGCTGTGTTCCCACCCAAATCTCACCTTTAATTGTAATAATCCCCACATGTCAAGGGCAGGGGCAGGTGGAGCACTGAATCATGAGGGCAGTTTATCCCATACTGTTCTTGTGGTAGTGAATAAGTCTCATAAGATCTGATGGTTTTATAAATGGGAGTTCCCCTGCACACACTGTCTTGCCTGCCTCCGTGTAAGATGTGCCTTTGCTTCTCCTTTTCCTTCTGCCATGACTGTGAGTCCTCCCCAGCCATGTAGAACTGTGAGTCCATTAAAACTCTTTCTTTTGTAAATAACCCAGACTCAGGTATGTCTTTATTAGTAGCATGAGAACAGACTAATACAGTGATAAACATTAAATAATTTTTAAGGTTACAATTATTTCAACAATGACTGGGATTTGGTTTCTGGTTCTGCTGAATAGTAATTAGGATGCTTTACAGTTAGCTTCCTGGTCTTCAAAAAAGACTTATTAGCCCCTATATCTTAGGGTTATTACAAAAATTAAATTATATGCTCTGTGACTGCAGCTAGTATGTATGTGTTACCTAGAAGATACTCAAACAGGCAGGGAGTGATTTAAATTTTTTTTTTTTTTTTTAAATCGCTCCCTGCCCGATACTATCTATTTCTCAAGCTTTTTGCTGGTTCCCCTACAAAACAATTATGAAGCTTGGATCACAATCTGCATCTTATCTCCTGAATAGTGTTTACTGATTTTGCACTTGATGATGTTCCAATTCTTCATATTCTCTGCAATATCTTCTGTAACAATCTATGACAATGTATTGGAAGGATATCGCCAACAGAAAGAATGCCATGTGCAATGGTAGCTTCTAGGAACTAGAAGTTCTTGAGGACTGCTAAAATTTAGGTTCTGTTGATGTGACTGGGGAGAGAAGCAACTGGGCATGTTGGGAAAGATTAAGGAAGGTTGCATAGATAATGCTAAGAAGTTTGTCCTTTATGCTGCAGGCAGTGGTAAATGGGTGTTTTACAGATAAATGACAGACTTTTCCTGAAGGCCTTAAATTTTTGCTGACAGCTCAGCAGTGTTTAGGTAATTTTCTAAAATCCTCTGGGTTTTCTTTAAACAAAATGGTTCTTCCTCTGTACAAGATGTAAAATGTGTGTATCACATGCCGCTGACACCTGGTCTTCTGTAAGTTACCATATATCATATTATGAATATCAATCCTTCACACATATTTTTAAAGAAACATAAAACATTTTATACCCCCATGCCACCACATATTATTTTCTTACGTTTATCTATTTTATCACAATTAAGGTATAACATCTGTCTACTTATCTGAGTTTAAGGCATAGAGAAGGTATTTTTATTGTTGTTCTTCCATTAGGATTTTTTAGTTTATTCGTTTTCTGTTTTAAATAAAAAATAACTACACTAGAAATCATCCTGATCTGGAACACTGAGAGCTGGATGCTCATTCTAATATGTGACCTTACATTAGGGTGATTTTTAGCAAAGTCATATGCTATATATAAGCTTAAATTTTCTCCTGTGTAAAGTGAAGGAATACAATTAGGAGACTATGTATGACGCTTCCACTTTTAAAATTTTGTTTTTATACTATGTGCAAAACTCTGCTAAATTCTATGGGGCTAGAAGGAGAAATGTTCTAGTGTAACTTTTTTTGAGAATATTCTGAAAATTTCCATGAATGAGAGAGAAAAATGAAACATAGAAAATATTCAAAATATAGCCAAATTATTAATCATTTCATTCAAGTATCAGTATGGATGGTAAAAGAAAAACAATTATGCAGTTGTGTTACCTCTTGAGATTATTCAGTTGAAAATACAGGTTTACAGGGCTCATTTTATAGAAAGCCCCTAGTAAAGCAGTAGATGGCAAACTACGCATTAGACTTTCATTTGTCCTGTGTGAGATAAGATGGATTTCAGTTTCATGTGAAAATGATAATATATGTACATATGAACATATAATTTGTGACATCTTCATACAATATTCACATGATGTGAAAATGTGCCTGTATATATAAAGAAGCATTAGTATTCTCCTTGAACTCTGATAGTTCTTTCTCTCCTGCCATTCTGACTGCATCTATCAAGCGAAGGTGTGAATGGAATTTGCTTTTAGAGGCATTTCAGCAGCAAGGGAGAAGAATATCCAAGCTAATAAATAAATAGCCAACCAAGAAGGCAGGCTCTGCCTGGGTCTGATGAATGCCCATTATTGTCCATTCTGTGCAGCTTTCTATGTAGATTTGATTTTTGAAACAATGTTTTTGCAAACATATACTAGGAATAGAAGACTACATTTACTGCTTTATAAAACCAAGCATCTTTTTATATTTTATTTGATTGTTTTCCCTCTACGTGTAGGTGGTCTTCTGCACCCATGCTGATATATACCCAGAATATGCTAAGCAGAGGTCCAGTAGAATGATGGATGCCCCAGTTCCTCTGTAGGGAGCAGTCTATGAGTGCCAATGTCCCCCAGATTCTAGAGGTAACCCCAGCACAGTCTGGGGCCTCACCTTCCAAAGAATAATTTCCAAGGAGGCCATTCCAAGAGATGAATTTTATTCATTTTCTAAAACACAGGTGAAGGCCATAAGTCCAGCAGGATTAGTTATGATTTAAACACTTTGCTTCGGACATTTTCATTAACTTCATTGACACTAACTATAAATTATTCATTTTATTTGTACTTCATTGCACTTCTAATATGTAATTATGACATACAAATTTGAAATCAAATTTAGGAAGCTCATCTTTACAAACTGATATTTCACTTTTGTCTTGGGTTCAAATATACATTGCTATGTGTTTCGCCAAATGCTTAGGATATAGAATAGAATTAAACAGATAATACGTGTATGAAATGAGTAATGATTTTTGTCAGCATAGTTTGACCTTGTGTTATATAAAATAACTTTTGGAATAGTTTTACTTAAATAAGATAAGCAATATAGTAGATATATGGTTAGAAAATTTTATGCATCAATACAACCAAAATGCCAGTCTTCAAAGATGCTTTCTTAGCAAATCTTTCTGCTTTTACAGAAATGTTAATCAAAGTAAGTATCCAATTTTCTGGTTTATGGATTGAAACATTTCACAAGTATATAAAGACTCAGATTTATCATAACATGTTAAATCTCCAAGAACTTTGCTCCCCAAAAATGTCACTGACCCATATTTTAGAGACACCAAAGGTAGAAAATTTCTCCAAATCATAAATTTTTGATATTGTTCAATGCAGCAATCAGCTTTCATTTTTTTCAACAGAGATGCAGTATAAGGTAGTGTTTAAGTTGCATACTCCAGAGTGCAACTGTCTGGGACTGAATCTAGCTACTTTTACTAACTTGATGACCATAAACAAGTCACTAAATATATTGTATCTCAGTTTCCCCATCTGTAGAATGAGGTAACAAATAATAATTATCTTACAGAGTTGTTAACTAATACTTTAGTAAACATATGAAAAGTGCTTATATGAATCACTGGCACACTCTAGACTTAATAGAGTGTTATAATTACTATTATTATTATCTTAGTAGAGTGTTCAAGTGTAATGCCAAACCCTATGAGGAAAATCATATAAGGAATAATTTTTTTCAACTACCACTTACAGGAAAACTCTACTTTTTCTCCAAGTCTAAAATAAAAGTATGACATATAATCTGTTCCTATATTTTTTATTTTTGCAACAACTATTTTTACTTACAAATAACGACATGAAACTTTAAAAGGTGTAGTAAAATTATGTTTTGGTGTACTTACAAATTAAATGTGTTTGAAGGAAAAAAAGTATCAGATTATTAATCCTGGCGGTTGATTGCCAAACACCAAGAAAAATTAGCAAAAAATCCCTAAATGATAATATTTAAGTACTTCAAAAGTTATTAATTTTTTTAACAACTTGAGATTTATTCTGAAATAATACAACATAAATTCAGCTTCCCATGGTAGTGTGAGAGTTAGATCCCACTCTTGGTGTGAAAGCAAGCAGAAAGTGAGTGTGAAAGCTGAGTGGAGGCTCGTGAAGGGTTTGCAAAGCCAGTTCCACTCCAGGGAGCTCTGCGCCGCAGTGGTGAGACAAGGAAAGACTGAAAGATGCTGCTAGGTTACCAATAGCCCTGAAGATGGCCTCTGATAGGGGCAGGGCAGGAAAGTTGGAAGGCAAGCACACCAATGACAGCTCAGTAAGCTCCCTGCAGGGATATTATTTATCAATACTAAGCAGGACTCCTATTTTTGAATTCTTAAAGAGAATAATAAAGAGGTATGACAGGTTTGTAATATTCTAATATTTACCCAAGGCTTTCTTAATCCAGTCTATTCAAATCTCTCTGACATTGATTTTATACTAAAAATCTGTTGAGATGAGATTCGTTTAGGAAAGTTCAGTTATTTCCGAATTTCAGATAAAACTGCAACACTGAACATGGCAACTTTCAAATGAGACAGGAAAGATATTTTACTCTAAAAAAGAACCAATTTTCATGGCCATTAAATTATAAAACAGGCTTTGATGGGAAAACTGAGTTTAATGAGACAACAATGAAACTTACTTTCCCCAATCTCTTCTTGTGCTTACTCCACACAAATTTATCACCTTTGGGCTACAATTAGTGTGGAACAAAAAAAGTAAAAATAAAAATGTAGCAAGATCAGAGAAGGGAGAAAAGAAGATGAATTGTGAGAGAGAAAGGAGGAAATGCTGTTTTGGAGTATTGTGCTGAAGAGGGAGCAGGAAGTCACAGCTTCCAGTCCTATTTGTTCTCATTTCCACATACATACATAACCATGAGGCACTTCTAAAAATGTAATAGTAATGGGAATTTCGACCTCAAATATAATTTTCTCCTTGCTTTTCATTATATGATTGTAAAAATATGTTGCTATCTATCAAAAAGTCACAAGTTTCACATTTGAAATCAAACTACTAATTTAAATTCAAGTTAACTAGAGAAAAAAGAAAAATCATCCTAAAATTTGTACGAAGCCCTAAAATACCCAAATAGCCAAAGTAATCTTTGGCAAAAAATAGCTGGGGGAATCACAGTACCTGATTTCAATATGTACTACAAAGCTATAGTAATTAAAATAGCAGGGTGTTGGCATAAAAACATACATATAGACCGAGGGGTCAGAAGAAAGAGCCCAGAAAAAAATCCATGCATATACAGTCACTGATTTTTTTTAAAAGTTGCCGAGAACACAAAATGGGAAAAGAATAGTCTCTTCAATAAATGTGCATTGGGAAAACTGAATATCCACATGCAGAGGGATGAAATTGAATCCTTATCTCACAATAAAAATAAAAATCAACTCAAAATGTATTTAAGACCTAAACTTTAGATCTGAAACTGTAAAACTACTAGAAGAAAACATAGAATTAAGGCTTCTTGACATTGGTCTGGGCAAGGATTCTTTTTTGGCTATAACCACAAAAGCACAGACAACAACAACAAAAGAGACAAATGATATTACATCAAACCAAAAAGCTTCCTCAAGCAAAGGAAACAGTCAACACAGTGAAGAGACAACCTACAGAATGGGAAAAAAATACTTGCAAACCATACAAACTATTAATATCCAAAATACATAAGAAACTTGAACAACTCAGTATCAAGAAAACAAATAAACTGATTGAAAAATGGGCAAATGCCCTGAAGAGACATTTCTCAGAAGATGACATGCAAATGACCAACAGGGGTATGAAAAAATGCTCAACATCATTAATATTCAGGGAAATGCAAATAAAAACCACCGTGATATATCACTTTGCACCAGAGAGAATGGCTACTATTAAATAGACACAAGATAACAAGTATTGGTGAGAATGTGGACAAAACGGAATGCTTTTATACTGTTAGTGGAAATTTAAATTAGTATAGCTATTATAGAAAACAATAAAAAGCTTCCCCAAAAAATAAAAAATAGAACTACCATATGATCCAGCAATCCCACTTCTGAGTACATATACAAAATAAATAAAATCAGTATGTTACAGAGATATTTGCACTCTTGTGTTCACAGCAACATTATTTACAATAGCCAAGATATGGAATCAGCCAACGTAAGTGTTCATTGACAAATGATCGAATGAAGCAAATGTGAGCCACACACACACACACCCACAAACAAGAATACTATTCAGCCTTTTAAAAAAAGGAAATCCTGTCATTCGTGATAACATGGATGAAACTGGAGGAACTTTTGCTAAGTGAGATAAGCCAGGTATAGAAAGACAAATACTACATCATATTACTTATATGTGAAATCTAAAAGAATCAAATTCATACAAGCAGAGGGTAAAATGCTGGTTGCCAGGAGCTAGAGAGGATGGCAGTGGAAATGGGGAGATATTGGTTAAAAGATACAGTTTTACTTAGGCAGGATGAATAAGTTCAAGAGATCTACTGTATGATATGATGACTATAGTTAATATTATTAAAATATATTGTAAATGTATAAATATATACAATATAAAATATATAATTAATATATTGTAAAAATTAAAATTGCTGATAAAGTAGCTCTCCAGTGCTCTCACCACAAAAATATAAGTATGTGCAGCAATAGATGTCAATTAGCTTGATTTAATCATTTCACAATATGTACATATATCAAAACATTGCCGTGTATACTGCGAATATATGCACATTTTATTTGTCAATTTTACCTTAATAAAGCTGAAGGGGGACCAAAGAAAAGAAGTCACCCATGGCCACAGTCAAGCAATCATAAATAAATACATCAATGTTATGTAATTGGAGTTTTCTGCTTAATTATGCTATGGTTTATATGTTTCAGTCACGGCTACTTCCATAAAGTCTTACTTTTATGGCATCTTTGGCCATGCAGCAAAGTTAGGTACATAAATACCCCATTCATGACAGTGTTGGCAATTAACATGGTTCTGAATGTTGATGACCAATCATGTAAGGGCTATCAGGGTGAACATACCCTTCCTATTACCTCTTACTTCTTAATTTACTTGGAACAATTATAAGGCTTCTCCATGCATCAAGGAGGACTGTGTAATTTACTTATAAATATTACTTTGGACAGGTCTTCATTTGAAATTTCAGACAATGTTATGGCTACTGCTCTGAAAAAAATATGTTGGTCTGAGCATTTCAAAAAGAAAGACAATGAAGCAAGATGTTATTAATCTGAGATGCTGATGGACATTATATTCTACAGATTAAATGTTCAAGAATATTACAAAATGAAGATACTGTAGACTGCGCTAATTTCTTACCTTACACATTCTGTACTCTAATATTTTGTATGTTGCACGGTAACCTAAAATCTAAGAGTTAGCCACAGGTCAGAGGTCAGCAACTTCTCCGAAGTTTTCAAGATGAGGTAGAGCTTTGTATCTTTAACATAATATTTGATTCCCCAAATCTACCAGATATTTTTAAAATTTTTCTGATTCATAATCAGAACAAAGAAATCAGTGAAATCAGAAATATAAATAAATACCTATAGACAAATTTACATGGGAAGTTTTCTTTTTATGTTATCATTAATTTAACTTGTAGAGACCATTTGCAACATGAAGGACTCTAAAGTTTATTGCATATTAAATATTTTCCAATGCCCTTTTACCATATCTTTTTTAAACACCTTGGGAAATAATGAATGTCTTGTGAAGCATACAGTTGAAAGTGGAAAATAAGTTGAGAAACAAAGGTTATCTTTCATCCAGAGGAACTTGCAATTTCTTACAAAACGTATACAACTACTATGACATTATGCCCCATGTTTTCTTTTTCATACAAAATAATTAAAGAAAATACATCCCAATTCAAATAGTCAGATGTGAATGAAAATCAGATGGTAATCCACATAGCCAATTCTATATCATTTCTTAATTTTATAATGATTATAAGGGAACTTCTAATAACTTTTAATATGACCCAATACACACACACACAAACACACACACACACACTCACCTCACACTTGGGAGAATAATAGCTGTAAAATTTGAAAGGCAAGAACTCACTTTACAGGCCCTCTTTATTGTCCTAAATATTTATCTTCTCTCATATTCTTGCACTTTACGATTCCCTCGTACAGAAATGCAGTGTTAAAATACTACAGAAAATCTGATGTCTCTTGAACTTAAGCTTCATGAATATTTTACTTGATACTCTGCCCTCAGGGGCCTTGCATCACTAGAGCATTATACCCTTTTCTTGATGCATAAATTATTCTAAAAATGTTTCCAATTTCAAGCAAGGTCAGCCTGGAAAAATCGGAATACAAACATTCTTAATTTAATGCAGTTTGAAGATAAAAGTATACAAGTTAAGAAAGAAACATAATCATTTGTAATTTGTTTTCCTTTATTTCTTCTCACCACAGTTGAATTTGCTCTGCATAACCAGCTATTGCTTTTCCTAAAATAAAATTCATTCTAATACTAGGTTTTATATACAAATCATTCATTTTAGTGCCTATTCCTCTTTCATCAATTATTTATCACACACTTGTTTTGTCCCAGAAATGTTACCAGGCACAAGAGAGATAGTGATCAATGAAAAACTTGTTTCTTGCCCTCACCAAACTAACAAATCATTACAAATTGTGAAGAATATGATTAAGGAAACCATGGATTTAGGAGAGGGAATGATAATAAGGTTTTTTTGTTTTGTTTTTAATGAGGAAATGGCTTTTAAGCTAAGTTCTGAAGAAACTAGCCCTGGGAAATGCAGAAGAGAGAGCAGTCTTGGCAGAAAATCAGCAGGGACAAGAAAAGTTAGCATATATGAGGGAAGAAAAAAAATAACCATTGTGGTTTTAGCAAACTTAACTGAGTGCAAATGGCTAAGGATGGAAAATTAGGCAGGGTCTAGATCATGGACTTACAGGTATTAGACTTACATGGACTTACAGGGGTTGGACTTACATGGACTTACATGGACTGTTGGTAAGGACTTGGATTTTATTATTGCTGTCACTAAAGAGTTTTTAGTAGCAGAGAGTGATATAATTTGATTTGCAGTATAAGATGCTATCTCGTAGTGCTATACAGAGATGGATTATAGAGGGGTAGGATACCACATTGCATAGCTTGGACCAAGATAATAGTGGAATAAAAAGAGAGAAGATTCAGATAATAATTCAGAAGGTAAGAGAGCAGATCCAGAAAAAATCCTTTGTTCTATTCTATGGCAAACATTACATTTAAATTTTTTGCAAAAATATATTTGGAAGAATAAAATATTTCTATTTAAACCACAGAATCACAGAGTCTGATAAGAACACAAATTTCGCCCAGTTCAATATCTCACTTCATGATAGAGAAACTCAAGGTTCTGAAAGCTGACATACCTTGCCCCAAATCCCACAACTCCTAGACATATCCAGGAATTTCCCAGCCTGTGGCCATTGGTCTACTCCACTTTATGTCATCTCATGTTGAGTTTCAGAACGAAATCACCAATAAGTAAATGTACACATAAAAACCATTACTAAAGGTCGGGAACAGTGACTCATACCTATAATCCTAGCGGTTTGGCAGACTGAGATGGGTGGATCACTTGAGGCCAGGAGTTCAAGATCACCCTGGCCAACATGGCAAAACTCTGTCTCCGCCAAAAATACAAAAATGAGCCAGGCATGGTGGCGGGCACCTGTAATCCCAGCTACTCAGAAGGCTGATGACTGAGAGAGCTGCTTGTACCCGGGGGTGGAGGCTGCAGTGAGCCAGAATTGCACCACTGCACTCCAGCCTGGGTGACAGAGTGAGACTCTGTCTCATAGAAAAAGAAAAAATAGCAGAAGAACTAAGAGGCTACAAATTACAATTGTTTAAAGGGGAAAAACCTCTAAAAATAAGCAAACTGGAAGATATTCTGTTTTACATTTGGTAATATGTGGTATCTACTGAAATTTTGGACCTTTTATCTTATTTACTATAAAATTTAAAATTATATATATTATGCCTTTATGGATATGTTTGTATCTTTTAAACAAACTGAATTAAAATGAGATTTGAAAAAAGAAAGATTTCTGCATATCTGGTTCAAGATTTTAAACTGCTGTTTAGATATCTACTTTCCCTGTTGAGATTCTTTTAAAACAATTGCGAGAATACAAAACAGAATAAATTATATTAGACCCACAATATACACTGAGAAGCCCAAGGAGAGGCTTGGGCCTTGGAAATGCCAGGCATAAAGAAGGGTACAAGTTAAAGACGGGCCTAAGCACTGGAGTATTAAATCAAAATCTATACGGGCACAGTTAAGACTCCCACTTCTTTCTCCATGTTGCTGCCAGGTATTTACCATTCAGGTTTCCCTCCAAAGAGAAATCCCTCTGAGAGCTCTAGGTACAAATGTTACTGCTCCTAAGACAAACTCTCTCACCTTCGGGACATTAGGTGACTCCAGCTTAATAGTGTACCTCTTACCTCTCCACCAGTAAGTAAGCCCATAGAAATACCAGAGAACAGTGTGTAGTGCATCACTCCAAAGAGGAACTAGTGTCATCAGACATTTGAGAAAAAGAGCAACTTAAGCAAAGAGGGAGCCAAAAACTGAAAATAATCTAGAAACCAGAATACACTTATATAAAATAACCAATAAACTCCTCCCCCTCTAATTAGCACTTCAGAGAGATTCAAGTATATGTGGTTCCCTAAAGGAAAGATTAAAATGAACATCTGAAAATCAAAAAGAAACAAAACAGCAGAAACCAATATAAATTTTAAATGATTAACAAAATTTTTAAAAAGTAATAGAAAGCCAAGAAGGACTAACAAGAACTTTAAGAAAAAGACAGACAGACAGAAAAGGAGCATAGTGGGCCAATCTAGGAGCTTCAACAATTTTCTACAGAAATTAAAAAAAAAAGAGAGAGAGAGATCATGGGTTGAAGTTATCAAATTATGTCATAGAATTTTCCAGAGTTGAAAAGGTTTCATGTGCTAGAATATTCTAGTTACACAGCACAAGGAACAAAAAACTTAAAAAGGAAAATTGCAGTTAGACACACCTTTGGGAAATTGCAAACAACAAAAGATAAACAGAAGGTGATATGGTTAGGCTTTGTGTTCCCGCCCAAATCTCATCAGAATCATAATCCTCATAATATCTATAATGCTACATGTCAAGGGAAAGGCCACGTGGAGGTAACTGAGTCATGGGGGCAGTTTTCCCCATGCTCTTCATGTGAGAGTGAGTGAGTTCTCACAAGATCTGATGGTTTTATAAGGGGCTTTTCCCCCCTTGGCTCAGCACTTCTTCCTGCCACCTTGTGAAGGAGGTGCTTTGCTTCCCCTTCGCCTTCCGCCATGATTGTTTCCTGAGGCCTCCCCAGCCATGCTGAACTGTGAGTCAATTACACCTCTTCCCTTTAGAAATTACCCAGTCTCAGGCAGTTCTTTATAGCTGTATGAAAATGGGCTAATACAGAAAAAGAGAATTTTTTTTTTCCAGAGAGAAAGAAACAAGGTCACTGTATTTGTTTCCCAGGGCGGTTATGACTAACTACTACAGACTGGGTAGCTTAAAACAGAAATTTATTGTCACACAATTCTGGAGGGAAGTCCATAAGCAAGGTGTGGGCAGGGCCATACTCCCTCTGAAACCTGCAGGGGAACCCTTTCTTTCCTCCTCCTAGCTTTTGATGGTTGGCTGGCAATCTTTGGCATTCTCAGCTTGCAGTTATATAACTCCAATCCCTCCCTTCTTCATCACATGATTTCCTCCCTGTGTGTCTCTGTCTTCAGTGGGTCCTTCTTACAAGGATGCCAGTCATATTGAATTAGTGGCCCATCCTTTTCAGTGTGACCTCATTTTAATGTAATTAGTCAAGGTATGAGTGGACACTATTTCCAAATAAAGTCACATTTTGAAGTACCAGTTGTTAGGACTTCAAGATATCTTTTTTGGAGGAGACACAATTCAACCCTTAACAGTCACTGACACAGAAATAAGATCTGGTTGGCGTTAGTGGTCTTGTTAGTAACAATAAATGCTAATAACATGAAGCAAGGCCTTCAGAATAGTTAGGAGCTCTTGCTTGTTGGCAGAAGGCCTCAGTCCCCCACCACATGGGCCTGCCTGTAGGGCTGCTTGGTGTTCTCACAACTTGGTAGCTAGCTTCCTCTAAAGCAAGTGATTCAAGAAAGTAAGGCTGAAATCACAATGACTCTTTCATCCTAATCCTGAAAGTCACATACCATTATTTCCTATTGGTTACACAGATCAGTCTTTTCATGAGGGAAGAGCCTACACAAAGAGTTGAATACTAGGAAAAAAAGCTCTTTGGGGGTCATATTGGACACAGCTTACTACAGGGAGAGAAAAAAATAGCATAAATGAGCCAAATTTCATCTATTATTGCAGGAAATCAGAAGATAATGTATAGAATTGATAAATCAAAAAGCAGTAGTTTGCATCTGATTTAAGATATGGAGGTAGTCAGTGGTGTGATAGAGCTAGCTTGTACAAGCTCACAAGATCCAAATGTTAAATTTTCAGAAGTTTTGTGAGTTGGTTAATAAACATAGCCATGACTAAAAGTCAAACTGTAAAACCTTATAAATAGAAAATTTATATTATAAAAATTATATTCAAACTTGTCACTTCCAAATTACTTTACTACCTTTTACTGTTATCTACATTCTTGAGAATGATTCACACCTACTGCATGCATATGGCAGCATGCTATACAATGACGTGCTACTGCATGCCCCCTCCCAACTGCATGCTCCGCTATGACAAATTGGCAATTTGTAATTGAGAACATTTATACCACAGAGATCATCCAACACTGCATATAAGGGCCTGATATATTGCTTTGTTGATTGGACTTAGGAACGTCATGGAGAAACTGTCAATAATGGTGATTCCATTTAAAACTCTGTGATTTGTGTGGCCACTAAAATGTAAATAGCACCAAAAAAATGAGAAAATATGCTTCCTGTTCAAAAACTATTATGTATTGTAACAAAAAAAAAATTCACATCATTGATGAACGGTCAAATTTAGACATATGCTTCAACATTTAATTTGTACCTCATGTAAACAAAATATATCAACCAACATTGATATTGGGACTAAACCTGGAGAGCCAGCTGTTAATTTACCAGCACATTGTTAGAGATAACAAATCAGACAACCAAAACCTAAGAGTTGAAAGTGTTTACTTCTGGGGAGAGGGACTAGGGAAGGCAAAGGGTGGAGCAGGGTGTTGTTGCTTTGTATTTCAAACCCTTTTTTACAACTGGATTGTTTTTGAAAACTGTACAAATACTAGTTTGAATGGAAAGCTTCAGTTTTAAAAAGTTTACATGTAATTTACAAAATCCAATGTAAAGCAAATGTTTAAATTTACTCATATAAACATTTTTATTTGGCCACAAGTTTCACTGGTCTCTCATATTTCTGTGTATCTTGTGAGCAGAGACCATAAACACTTTTCCGTTTACAACCAGCTTTTCAAGTACGCTTATATAGAGAAGATCTTGGAAGACAGAGATAGTGCCTCCCTTCAAAGCAAAGAACAGGTTTGCTTGCTATCCAATATACTAAAGATAGTGTCTCCCTTCGAAGCAAAGAGCAGTCATTCTTCCTGCTGATTATAAAGGATTGGGGTTGTCTAAGCTTGGGGTTCCTCAGCGATAATGCAGACCTATGATGTGGTTAGCATTTGTGTGGGCTCCTCTGCGTCACCTCAGTGAGGTCCTCTGTGTCACCTCCCAGTGGTGATGGGAGTGGGGCAGGGGAGTTGAAGCAACCATGAAACTTGTGCCACTTCCTTAGACAGGAATCTCGTGTCTCTTGGCAGTATTTACGTAACTGTGGAAGGTTAACTTCTCAGCCTGCAAGTACAGTAAAATTCAGCCTTTCAAAATGTTTACGGATAACCCCCTAAAAGTTCATCAAATTATCAAGAAAACAAATTATTTACTTTTCTTAGCGTTTATCTCAGGCAACATAAGTAAATCCTCTTTCCTATATTTATTTACTTCTCCATGGAATGTTATAAAATAACAAGAATTGTGGTTTAAAACTTAATACTGAGATACATGAAAAGTACTTCATGTATCTCTGTATTAAGAAACTTCCCCCGCCAAGGGATAAGATTTGAATTGCTTCAATACTGTTTTGGATGCCACATCTTTTAGAAAACATTTACACTAAAGTTAAATTTATTTAATTGAAAATAATCAATATTAAAATATAGAAACAACTATAAATAAAAATAAAGAACCAAATAAAGAAATAGAAAACAGGATTTTGATACGAAAAATCAACAGTAATGGTTAATGAAATATAAAATGATAACACGAAACCTTCACTGATATTTCAGAGGGAAAGTAAAACAAATGTGATGCCACATTTACAATCATACGAGCCTTTTTTTCTTGGACAATAACAGGAGCTATTTAGAATAAGGCAAAATAGTGACTCGCATGCTACTGTTGGGAGTGACAATTGGCACATCACCTTGGGGAGCAATTGTCAACACCTAGTGAATTTGCAGATGTTCATACCCTGTATCAGTAGCTACACTTACAGGCATTTATCCTAGAGAATATCCCACACATATACCTGAGGACATATATACCATGATGTTCGATGAAGCATTACTTGTTTTAGTGGGAAAAAACCTAAATAACCTAATTATTCCTTGTAGAACCACCTCACCAGAAAGCTGTGATTTATGTGACTTATTCATCCAGTGAAATACCATATAACAGTAAACATGACTGAAATAGAGCTACCTACATTAACATAAAAATATCATATTGAGAGAAAAAAAGAAATAGTTAGAAACATAGATATCATTGCTATAAATTCTTAAACTATGGAATATAATAATGGCATAAATTTGGGGGTATACAAAAGGAATACAGTTCAAAAGACTGCACAGAAATTATTTACACCAACTTATTCTGTAAAGAAAGAGAGGAAAAGTGACAGATATAGACTTTTATGTATCTGCAGTTTTATTTTCATTAAGGCAAATATGGCAAATGTTAATAGCTGTTTAATCTTGGTGGCAAATATATAGATGTGTGTTATATTATTTTTTATAATTGTATATATGTTTGAAATGTTTCAGAGAAAAATTTACTTTGATAGAAAGGAAGGACAGGTGTGGTGGCTCACGCCTATAAGCCCAGCACTTTGGGAGGCCAATGTGAGTGGATCGCTTGACCACAGGAGTTTGACACCAGCCTAGAAAACATGGTGAAACCCTGTCTCTACAGAAAAAGTAGCCGAATGTGGTAGTGTGCCTGTAGTCCCAGCTACTTAGGAGGGTGAGGTGAGAGGATCCCTTGAGCCCAGGAGGTCAAGGCTGTAGTGAGCCCTGACTGTTTTGCCACTGCACTGCAGCCTGAATGCTGAATGACAGAATGAGGTCCTGTCTAAAGAAAAGAAAAGAAAAGAAAAGCAGAAAGAAAGGAAGGGAAGAAAAGAAAGAAAGAAAGAAAAAATAAGCAAAACATGTGTTGCTGATTTTTAAAAACTTAAAATTTGAAATATTAAAATTATTTTCTGTTTCACTGGGAGTGGGCACAAAGTTTTATTGTTATTGTTGTTACTGTTGGTTGGAATTCTTATGCTAGGTTTGTATTGCCTGTGCTCAAACAGGTGTGCTTAAGACAATATAAAACATGTTGTTAGGATCTGCAAAATTAAGTCCCTTTAATTTGGGTTTGTGTAATCCATGGTGCCTGGACAGGTGTTTGACTTTGACTCCTTCTTCCAACCCCACACCGAAAGTATAAAGAACTCAGAAAAGACACCATTACCTCTCACTGCAGTATAGGCAAAAGTTCATCTTCCTGTTATTAGATCATTGACTTTACCTCTGAGTTGCCTAATGTGTCAGAGAGATTCTTTTTCATTGAAGTATGTGAATATCACACAAAATTTTTAAGCCATGGATATTGCTAATAAAGTATTAGTTATAAATCACTGCATCACACAGTTAAATCTAGTGAATGACATCAATTACACACGTATTGTTTACAAAGGTGAATATTGGCAGATTAAATGATCATAGATGTTTTGCTATCGCCAATTAAATTAGTATATTAGTATATAGCTATATTAGAAAAAACTGAACATGATTGATTATTTATGAAAAACAGCAAAGACCAATTTTTTTTTTTTTTCAGATGGAGTTTTGCTCTTGTTGCCCAGGCTGGAGTGCAATGGCGTGATCTCGGCTCACTGCAACCTCCGCCTCCCGGGTTCAAGCAATTCTCCAGCCTCAGTCTCCAGAATAGCTGGGTATTACAGGCATGTGCCACCATGCCCAGCTAATTTTTTTGTAGTTTTAGTAGAGATGGGGGTTTCTCCATGTTGGTCAGGCTAGTATCAAACTCTTGACCTCAGGTGATTCGTCCGCCTCGGCCTCCCAATACCAGAAATTTTTAATAGGTCATGATTTTGACTAAAACTGTACTGCTTTCTTCAGGAGCAAGCACGTTTTTTGTTCTTCTTAAACCTAATGCTATTACATATTAGCATTATCAGGGTCCGATACAACAACCAGATCCATTTCTTGTAATAAATGTTTATATGGGTAAAGGGACAGAACTAATAATACATCATAATTTCATAATATTTTATGGCCAGTTTAGTGATCCATATAAATTGCCCTAGAGGTCTAATCATATTATTTAGAGAGCAGATGCTGCACAAAAAGTGCAACCTTTTTTTTTTTTCACAATAAGTCTCCAGTGAACCTGACTTATTGTCATAGGCTTCATCTCTAGGGAGGTCTGGCATTCAGTTTCAAAACCATTTAGAATCCTAAAGCTGCTTACAAGGGCATTAATAATTTGCATTGTATGGGAACTTGTCTACAGTGAACTAGACTGAAACCATTCTGTATTTCACATTAGCACTAGAGCAGCTGTTGATGTTAGCAGTATTAATCACAAGCAACTTGTGTTGGATTCAAAGTGACCTAGAAGAGCTACATTCTATATCTTGCTATCAATTCCCTAGGGCAAAGACATTATGTGGCAACATGTCTACATTAAAAGAAAGTATATCCTTTGATTATCTCTTATTCCAGAAGAATCTATGACAAACAAGGGAACTGCATCTATTGTACTAGCTATCACTGTCTGGGGATGGCACTTCAAAACTGAAAAAGGTAAATTTTCCCCCACAAGAAATGATGCTATTATTATTATTATAGTTACTGGATCAGTGAATAACATTTTTGAGGTTCTTGTATAAGACTTAAATACAAGATAAAAAAGAAACTTCATTGACTCATAAGTAAACTTTCAGATTACGAGAAATAAAATCTGAAAGTGCAAAAACACAGAAGCCGGGGATGTTTCTTTGCAAATGTTTTCCATTTTCCAGGTGAATAATAAGATCTAAGTTAAATCTGAAAGATAATGTACAATGAAAATGAGGTCTTTTATGCCTTTACAACCACACATAAGGAAATGGTTTGATTTGCTCATCCCAGTGGATATTTAAGTGTTGTCTTTACAAAGGATACTATTAGTGGCATGAGTACCATGCCTGTAGGATAGGGGTTCTTTGTTTCAATTCTCAGAAGGAGAAGACAAGAAAAAGGTTTTGAATTTGTCACTATATGATTTTTTTTTAAATGTGTGGTGGGAAGTTACTGTTTGTAAAGGAGAGACACACTGAAAAGTTTATGGCGCTTTGACATTACATTAGAGCACTGAACAGGACTGGTAAATAATAAACCCTTTGGAACTTGTTAATCAAAGTGCAGTCTATAGACCAGCAGTAGCAGAGTCATCTAGTATGTAGGGATGTAGTATCTCAAGCTTCGTTCCATACCTTCTAAATCAGATGTGCATTTTACAAGATCCTGGAGCAATTCATCTGCACATTAAAGTTTAAAAAGTGCTACTCTAGAATGAGTGAAAGAACATATCAGAAGGCTTTCCAGAGAGTTGTTTACTATCCTAGAGGGACAGATGGCTGGGAGGCCTACCTGTAATTTGTGTCAAAAACTAAAAAAGGCTTAGAGCAACCAGAAGCTAACAGTCAACAGATCATTATCATTATTATTATCATCAAATGGCATGATGAATGAATGGCCTAACCTTCTAGGAATAAAGCATGTTTTATCAAAGCCAGTATGGTTGGAGAAATTGCTATTACATTTAGTTATGACTGGTGGTGATCACAGCACATCAAAAAGGAACTGTTTCAAGCAAAGGCTTCTGAAGAGCGTGTGATTAATTACCAGGGGAGAAGAAAAGGCCCCATAAAGAAAGGCGTCTCATTAGGAGTTTAGTTTTAGCCCCTAGTCCAAGAAAACAGGAAAGCTATAGCTTTCTGCCCGACCTAGAGAGGAGGTTCTCAAAGGATGGTATGGAAACAGTCTGTACCTAAGAACATATTCCTATGTCTCTTAACTAATTTATGTCTCCTGGCATGTCTTATAACAATGTGATGTATTATTGGAATGTCTTTTACTAATACAACATTATAACAAATTTCTTTATGAACAGCTCTCTTGCAGATACTACAGGGCATACATAATCCCTATTTCTGTCTTAATTTTAATATTATTAATCCTAGCAAAACATATGGTATATACTGGACTCCTCTGGTTGTAAGTAATAGAAACTTAACAACTTCTTTGGAAAAAAGAAGAGCAATTTATTGGCTGCGTGGATACAGAACCAACTGGAAGCAGGAAGGCAAACATTCCCAGTTCTTTCTCCTCTGCTTGTAAGTAATAGAAACTTAACTTAAAATTCTTTGGAAAAAAGAAGAGCAATTTATTGGCTGTGTGGATACACAAAAGGGATTAAATGACTTACACATATGTATGACAGGATGCAACTAGGACTTAGAACCAACTGGAAGTAGGAATGCAAACATTCCCAGTTCTCTCTCTCAATTATAGAAATAAACAATAAGTAGTATGTAAATGCTAAAGGCATGAAAAAAGCACTTCAAGATATTTATTGAGTTAGTGAATAAATGAGATCTATGTGTGCTACTTAGAAAGAAAAATAATCATATTTCAATGACTGCAATATCAAGTTGTATAAATAATATATACAGCATAATTCTATTTGTATTTTTAAAATGGTGCACTCTACTTATAATAAAAAATAATAGTAGTGGTTAATACTAATTATGCACCTTACATGTTTCAGGCTTTATTCTGTGTTCTTTACAACTATTACCTAATTACTAACTGAACTCTTTTAAGAACCCTGTAAAGTATGTTTTAGATACTTATTGATAAATTATTATTTATATTTACAGTTGATAATTGATAGTCTACCAGTCTGACTCTAGTTCCTGCACACAAATGCATTTTGCTATATTAACTCATATATATGTGTACATATTCATTCATTTATTCTACAAATGTTTGTTGAATGGCTGCTATTGCTAGCCATTCTTCTAGGTTCTAGGGTTGCACTGATTAAAATCATATACTTGTGGAGATTATATTCTGGTGGAGAAGGTCAGATAATACACATAACAAATAGGTACAAAGTTCAATATATACTATCTATCTTGTATATGATCAGTGTTACAAAAAGAAAGAATCAGGTTGTGGTATCAGGAGTGTTGAGGCCATGATTGCTGTTTTGAATGGGGGGTGGAGGTCTGGGTCCACCTTACCAAGAATGTAATAATTGAGCAAAGACTTGAAAGAAGTCAGGAAATGAGCCATGGGTATATCTGGGAGAAGAATTTCCCAAGCAGAGAGAATAACCAATGCAATTGTTTTTGTGATTGTATCTATTTTCTCAGAGAGAAATATTCAAGGAACATATTGCCTCTGGAGTCTCCAGAATGAAATGGAAAAGGGGGAAGCAGAGAATATAATACTGGAGAGATAATGAGTGAAATAGGGGGTTTAGATCGCAGCAGGCACTGAAGCTGTTGTATTATTTTTGTTTTTGTTGCCAATGAAGTGAGATTTTGGAGAGTTTTGAACAGAGAAGACACATGATCTGATATACTTTTTAAGAGAATTTTTCTGGCTACTCCTACTCGAAAGAGACAAGAATAGGGAGACAGCTATGAGAATGTGCCTTTCAGATATCTGACTTCAGGGAGCAAAATCATCAATGGCCCCAGCTGCTGTGTTCTGAAATATATCACTACCTGATCTGGATCCTCCTCCAATCAATACCTCAGAGAAGGGGAATAGGTTAGAAGATTTGAAAAGAAAAATACTTGAAAAGAAAGAGAAGGTGTGAAAGGCTCTTCTGACAGAGTTGTCTATATGGAGTAAATGGTCTTCCTATAGGTTTGTATGGAATTGTGTGTATATAGACTCATATAAACAGATATATGGAAGACAAAGTGCATCCCAGTCACAGCAGCGATACAGGGAACGTAGTGTTGAAGAGTAGAGTAGAACTGAGGTAGGACTCTTGGTTTTTATTTTGTAAATTTCTATTTTATTTGATATTTATAATAAGCTGGCATTACTTTAAAAATTAATATGTGTTAAAACAAATACTAAATAAAATATATGTTTTAATGAAGAAATGAAAATATTTGTTTTAATATGTGTATGTAGCAGTTAACTAAAGATATTATCAATGCAAATGTTCTCTCTGCAATCTAAGGACACTGAAGAATCTCACCTACTAAACACTGATAGGATGGACATATCTGAAGCAGACATGGAGTCTCCTAAGTCCTGATTCTTCTCTTATTTCCGGGGAAGTAAGGGTCTTCCACCTCACTCCCTAACTTTGACATCAGAACTAGGAGAGATAAGGTTTTGTGACCCTCCCCTTAAACAGAATCACATGCACTACTAGCTATGTTATTTTAAATGATATTTCAAGCCTAAATATAAAGGAGCAGGAGAAAGCACTTTTGTTTGTTCTTCTTAAACCTAATGCAATTAAATATTAGTATTATCAGGGTCTAACACAACCATCAGATATTTTGCCTGTAATAAATGTTTATATGAGTAAGGGGACAGAATAATACGTTATAATTTTATAATATTTTATGGCCAGTTTAGTGATCCATATAAATTGCCCTGGAAATCTAATATTATTTAGCAAGCAGATGCTGCACAAAAAGTCCAATTTTTTGTTTTTTTCACAATAAGTCTCCAATGAGCCTGGCTCTTTTCCTATCCCTAGCAGAATCCTACGTTTGTAGAGATTATTGCAGCTGTGTCCTGTAGGGGACACAGATACCCAATGTTTTGCCAAGATATTTGCATAGTAGTCAGCTTTTAGTAGCCACCCATTTTCTGTTAAGGTCTGTGTCCTTGAGAAAATATTTAACAGTTGTACTTAATGTGGTCTCCTCTCGAGATTTAACTCTTGTAATTCTGCATTTTTACTGTGACTGTTGCAGAGAAATTTGGGGACTTATTCACAAATTTGCCATTCTTCGTTACTCAGTAATAACAGAGGCATCTCTTTATTAGTTTCCAAATAGTTGTTTCATACTATCCTTCCAAATGTTTAATTAGGATCTTGAGGAATTATTATTCGTTTTCTTTCATGATAGCATGACCTAATGTATTGATAACATGACTCAGATCTTGAATCTAAAGAAGAATCTTAGACATTCTATTATTAACAGATATCAAAAACATAGAGACATTCTTCAAAACTAGGAAATGCCAGCATGCAATGAAGGGAGCATTTAAATACTATAGACTAAGGGTGTTTACTGATATAAATGCAATGTATTAATATTTAGTATAGTGACAAATGTCTTCTAATAGTCATAATGTCAGTGCCTCCAATTTTCTTGATATGTGTAATGAATTGTACTGAGACCTTATCTTATTTGACTCTTCTGTAGTTTTTCAGATTTTTGACTAGTTCTTCCTTCTTGAAACCCTTTTATCTTCTGGTTTCAATTAACTCATACTTCCTTAGCTCTCCTCTTAAGTCTCTAATTGATGCTTCATATTTCCTTTGGTGGGATATTCTTTTCAATTTTTAATTCATTCATTTATCAAATAAGTCAAATTGAGTGAACATCTCCTATGTAAAGGACTATAGTAGGTACTAAAACTGCAGCAAGAAAAAAAATTCAACATGGTTTTATCTTAGGAAGCATAAAATAAATATTGGTCTTCTCTAGAGTTTTATCCTTGCTATGCTATCCCTGGATGATTTCATCCAGTCCAATGAATGACTGATGAATTCATGCCTTTCAAATCTGTAATCCTGTCCAGGTTATACAATAATGTATATCCTGATATACATTATTCCCACATAACCTACTGACCCTGAGCAGCTTCACCTGAGTATCATTTGTCTGTCCGTCCATCCATCCATCCATCCATCCATCCATCCATCCATCCATCCATCATCCATGCATTTAATCAACATATATATACGTCATAATGGTAAATAAAATAAAACCAAAACCTTGCTCTCATGAAATTTGGAATACATTTGAAAATGTAGACAATACAAAAGTAAACAAATATGTAATAGTTTTAGATTGTGATAAATATCATAAAGGACTCATGCGTATAAGATATTAGGTAGCTGTACAAGAGTGGTTATTTTAGATAGTGTCATAAGGAAATGCCCCTAAAAGATGACATTTGTTTAGCATCAGAATAAAGCACTGAAGTGGAAAAATAAAAAACTGGGGAAAGAGTATTACAGATGAAATGGACTTTCTTTTTCATACAATGAAAAGAATGTCAGTGCAGCTAGAATTGGGTACGCAAAGGTAAATTCAAAATATATCACAGATACACTGTTGATATGCTGCAGAGATAAATGGGTGCAGATCACATAACAAGTTTGTAGTTCATTCTAAATAAGATGGGAAGACATTGGAGGTTTTAGCTCATAAGTGGCATTATCTCATTTACATCTTTAAAACTGTGCATTGCTTGCTAAAGGACACGTTTTAAAGGAGGAGAGTAGAGGAGAAACTAGTTAGGATTCTTCAGTCACCTACTTGGATTTCTATTAACCTGTTATTGAAGCACAGGTATGAGATGACAGTGGTTGTGACTAGCACAGTAGTGGATACGTCTATTTATAGAAATTTATGGGGCACACATATAATTTTATGACATGGATATATTGTGCAGTGGTGAAGTTAGGGCCTTTTGCATATCCACCACCACCAGAATAATGTATATTGTACCCATTAAGTAATTTCTTATCATCGCCCCACTTGACCCCCACCCTTTCAGTCTCCATTTTCTACCATTAAACATCATGTCCATGTGTACACACTATTCAGTTCCACTTATCCGTGAGAACATGCAGTATTTATATTTCTGTTTCACTTAAGACAATGGCCTACAGTTCCATCCATGTTGCTGCAAAAGACATTAATTCATTCTTTTTTATGGCTGAATATATTCCATTGTGTATATATATAATAGTCTTGTATACTGACTATACAAGGGAGAGTCTTGAAAAATGATTCTACTTAGGATAGAACTGAGAGGATTTGTTCCTGGATTGGATACTAGAGAGCATGAAAAGGGAATAAGATAACTTCTAGGGTTTTTTTTTTTTTTTTTTTTTTAATGACTAACTGAACACATTATTGCATTGTTGACTGAGGTGAAAAACGCTGAGGGAAAATCCATTGGGGGTAGGTTGGAGAAATCAAAATTTCTGTTTTGGACTTTTAATGTCTGTTTGAAATGTTTTATAAACTTCTAGGAAGGAATATCATGCAGTCTTTGGATAAATGATCTGGAGCAAAAGAAAAAGGTCTAACTTGAATATATTAATTTGGAAGTTACCAGCATATAAAGATGACATTTTAAAAATAGTATTGAATAAGATCATTTAGGAAAAGAATATACATACACAATAGAAGAGGCCTGAAGACTGGTTCCCAGGAAATTCCAACACTTAGTGTCTGGGAAGAAGAGGAATTAGCAAAGGAGACTAAGAAGTACTGGCCATTAAGATATCAAAAAATACAAAAAGAAAAAATTATCCTTAAGGCATAGTTCTACATTTAGCAAACAGATGTTATAGAAACCCCTTCTGTATATCATAAGTAAAACTACCAGATCCGATATTTCAAAACAACTTCTATATACACAGTTGAGCTTGACGAAACATAAAGGGATCCCAGGAAATCTATATTTGATAGGAAAAGTCAAGTTCATAAGGGCAACTGAATGCTAAAGCCAGTGACTTCCTTGGGTCAATCCTAGAGATTTAACTGCTTAGGACAGAACAGAAGAAAATAGCTGGGATCAAAAGCATATAAAGAAGCATGAAGTGTAATACAAACAATAGATAAAGTGGTAGGTACACATGCCTGTCTCTACCTTGGCTTCACATAGAAGAAAAAGGAAAAAAAAAGTGATGAATAATTGGATTGGCTCTCTCAACCTTCAGTTTACTCTCTTTCTATTGGAGAAGTTGAAAAGCAAAAAGCTCTATTTTTAGATTCCCTGGCAGCCATGGTCTTGTGTGTCAACTTACATCAGGTATAGAAGCAGAAATGAAGCACTCTTCCTGTGGAAGATGCAACATTCACACAAACTCCAGGAATATTTGCAGCAATTGGAGTCCATGTTTAAATGTCTAGAAACTAGTTTCTTGAGGATAAGGTATCTGTAGCAGCCCAGTGGTGGGGCAGTAACAAAAGTTACTCAGGACCTCTGTATCATAACCATGATGGGGTGATTTTGAAAGTCTAGGCATGCCCCCTGATTTCCACTTCTTCAGCACTTACTAATAATTTTCTAAGCACCTAGTTCAATTTATTATATTCTTTACTGCTTGAAATACAAAGTATTTCCTATTTTCTCTACTAAACCCTGACTGTTAAAAACTGCTATAGAAATGCCTATTTATATTATGCATACCTTGTGGTTGGAAGCTGGACTTCACAATATCTGTGCATCCAAAAACACAAGTCAAAGAAATTTTAAGACTACCCAGTTAATCGTGACCTCCTCAGGTGAAGAACAGGACCAAACAAAACATATCTCTTGACAACTCACTTCAACTTCAGGCCTCAAATACATCCACAAAAACGTTCAATTAACTCACAATTAAACATCTCTAAAGAAACAATCAAATCAATGACTGTGAGTGATAGCCAGCAAAAAAAAAAAAAAAAAAAAAATGAACAAAAGTTTCTAGTATCAAAATAAGAAAGATCATCAATATTGGTTTCATCAGGTACGATCGTATAATGAGCACATTTAATAAGTTTAAAGAAGAAAAATGAGGAAATTGAAGCATGACTAAAAAAAATAGTATACTATCCAAATTTACCAGGAATATTTGAAACAGAATAAAAGGGAGAACTTCTAGTAATGAAAAATGTTATAAACTGTAGCTTAATTAAATAGCATAATATATAACAAAATAGAAAATTAATAATTTATATTGTAAAATTAAAGAATTACCTAGAAAACAACAGAGGGAGATAAGAAATGAAAACTGTGAAAAACAGGTTAAGAGATGTACACATAGAATAAACAGTCTATCATAGAACCAACTGGATTTCCAGAATTAGAGCAGAGTGAATGAGTCAGAACCAATACAAAGAAGGTAATGATTGAGAAACTTATAGAATTGGTAAAACATGCAAGTCCTCAGAATTAGAGATCTTAATAAGTTCCATGTAGGAAGAAAGAGGCACATTTAAAAATAGTATGGTCAAAACCAATGAGAACAAAGACACAACATGCCAGAATCACTGGGACACATTTAAAGCAGTGTGTAGAGGGAAATTTATAGCATAAAATACCCACAAGAGAAAGCAGGAAAGATCTAAAATTTACACCCCAACATCGCAATTAAAATAACTAGAGAAGCAAGAGTCAACACATTCAAAAGCTAGCAGAAGGCAAGAAATAACTAAGATCAGAGCAGAACTGAAGGAGATAGAGATACAAAAAAAACCCTTCAAAAAATCAATGAATCCAGGAGCTGGTTTTCTGAAAAGATGAACAACATTGATAGACCACTAGCAAGACTAACAAAGAAGAAAAGAGATAAGAATCAAACAGATACAATAAAAAATGATAAAGGGGATATCACCACCAATCCCACAGAAATACAAACTACCATCACAGAATACTATAAATACCTCTACGCAAATAAACTAGAAAATCTAGAAGAAATGGATAAATTCCTGGACACATACACCCTCCCAAGACTAAACCAGGAAGAAGTTGAATCTCTGAATAGACCAACAACAGGCTCTGAA
>NW_012113475.1:5091690-5119996 GCF_000951035.1 Colobus angolensis palliatus | reverse complement strand
ACCAAAGCCTGGCAGAGACACAACAAAAAAAGAGAATTTTAGACCAATATCCCTGATGAACATTGATGCAAAAATCCTCAATAAACTACTGGCAAAATGAATCCAGCAGCACATCAAAAAGCTTATCCACCATGATCCAGTTGGCTTCATCCCTGGAATGCAAGGCTGGTTCAACATATGCAAATCAATAAATGTAATCCATCATATAAACAGAACCAAAGACAAAAACCACATGATAATCTCAATAGATGTAGAAAAGGCCTTTGACAAAATTCAACAGTCATTCATGCTAGACTCTCAATAAACTAGTACTGATGGGATGTATATCAAAGTAATAGGAGTTATATATGACAAACCCACAGTCAATATCATACTGAATGGGCAAAAACCGGAAGCATTCCCTTTGAAAACTGGCACAAGACAGGAATGCCCTCTCTCACCACTCCTATTCAACATAGTGTTGGAAGTTCTGGCCAGGGCAATCAGGCAGGAGAAAGAAATAAAGGGTATTCAATGAGGAAAAGAGGAAGTCAAATTGTCCCTGTTTGCAGATGATATGATTGCATATTTAGAAAACCCCATGGTCTCAGGCCCAAATCTCCCTAAGCTGTTAAACAACTTCAGCAAAGTCTCAGGACACAAAATCAATGTGCAAAAATCACAAGCATTCCTATACACCAATAACAGACAAACAGAGAGCCAAATCATCAGTGAACTCCAATTCACAATTGCTTCAAAGAGAATAAAATACTTAGGAATCCAACTTACAAGAGTTGTGAAAGACCTCTTCAAGGAGAACTACAAACCACTGCTCAACGAAATAAAAGAGGACACAAGCAAATGGAAGAACATGGATAGAAGGAATCAATATCGTGAAAATGATCATACTGCCCAAGATAATTTATAGATTCAATGCCATCCCCATCAAGCTATCAATGACTTTCTTCACAGAATTGGAAAAAACTACTTTAAAATTCATATGGAACCAAAAAAGAGCCCACATTGCCAAGACAATCCTAAGCCAAAAGAACAAAGCTGGAGGCATCACGTTACCTGACTTCAAACTATACTACAAGGCTACAGTAACCAAAACAGCATGGTACTGCTACCAAAACAGAGATATAGACCAATGGAACAGAATAAAGCGCTCAGAAATAATACCACACATCTACAACCCTCTGATCTTTGACAAACATGACAAAAACAGGAAATGGGGAAAGGATTGCCTACTTAATAAATGGTGCTGGGAAAACTGGCTAGCCATATGTAGAAAGCTGAAACTGGATCCCTTCCTTACACCTTATACAAAAATTAATTCAAGATGGATTAAAGACTTAAATGTTAGACCTAAAATCATAAAAACTCTATAAGAAAATTGAGGCAATACCATTCAGGACATAGGCATGGGCAAGGACTTCATGACTGAAACACCAAAAGCAATGGCCATGAAAGCCAAAATTGACAAATGGGATCTAATTAAACTAAAGAGCTTCTGCACAGCAATAGAAAATACCATCAGAGTGAACAGGCAACCTACAGAATGGGAGAACACTTTTACCATCTATCCATCTGACAAAGGGCTAATATCCAGAATCTACAAAGAACTCAAACAAATTTGCAAGAAAAAATCAAACAACTCCATCAAAAAGTGGGCAAAGGATATGAACAGACATTTCTCAAAAGAAGACATCTATGCAGCCAACAGATATATGAAAAAATGCTCATCATCATGGGCCATCAGAGAAATGCAAATCAAAACCACAATGAGATACCATTTCACACCAGTTAGAATGGCAATCATTAAAAAGTCAGGAAACAACAGGTGCTGGAGAGGATGTGGAGAAATAGGAACACTTTTATACTGTTGTTGGGACTCTAAACTGTGGAAGACAGTGTGGTGATTCCTCAAGGATCTAGAACTAGAAATACCATTTGACCCAGCCATCCCATTGCTAGGTGTATACCCAAAGGATTATAAATCATGCTGCTATAAAGACACATGCACATGTATGTTTATTGCGGCACTATTCACAATAGCAAAGACTTGGAACCAACCCAAATGTTCATCAATGATAGACTGGATTAAGAAAATGTGTCACATATACACCATGGAATAGCATGTAGCCATGAAAAAGGATGAGTTCATGTCCTTCATAGGGACATGGATGAACCTGGAAACCATCATTCTGAGCAAACTATTGCACGGACAGGAAACCAAACACCACATATTCTCACTCATAGGTAGTAATTGAACAGTGAGAACACTTGGACATAGGGTAGGGAACATCACACACCAGGGCCTGTCATCGGGTGGAGGGAGGGGGAAGGATAGCATTAGGAGATGTAGCTAATGTAAATGTCTTGTTAACGGGTGCAGCACACCAACATGGCAAATGTATACATACGTAACAAACCTGCACGTTGTGCACATGTACCCTAGAACTTAAAGTATAATAAAGACAAATATTATAGTTGAATTTCAGAACACCAGAGACAAAGATTTAAAATGTAACTATTGCCTGATGCAGGTAGATCACTTGACCTCAAGAGTTCAAGATCAGCCTGGTCAACACGGCAAAACCCTGTCTCTACTAACAACACAAAATTAGCTGGGTGTGGCCAGGTGCAGTGGCTCATGCCTGTAATCCCAGCACTTTGGGAGGCCTAGATGGGTGATCACCTGAGCTCAGGCGTTTGAGACCAGCCTGGCCAACCTGGTGAAACCCCAACTCTACTAAAAATACAAAAATTATCTGGGTGTGGTGGCAGGTGCCTGTAATCCCAGCTACTCAGGAGGCTGAGGCAGGAAAATCACTTGAACTTGGGAGGCGGAGGTTGCAGTGAGTCGAAACTGTGCCATTGTGCTCCAGCATGGGCAATAGGGTAAGACTCTGCCTCAAAAAATAAAATTAAAAACAAATTAAAAATAAATTAACCAGGCGTGGTGGTGCATGACTGTAATCCCAGCTACTCAGGAGGCTGAGGCACGAGAATCCTGTGAACCTGGGAAGCAGAAGTTACAGTGAGCTGAAATCATGCCACTGCACTCCAGCCTGGGCAACACAGCGAGACTCTGCCTCAAAAACACAACACAAAGCAAACAAACAAACAAACACACAACAACAACAACAAAAAACACACAACATTTAAAGCTAGAAGATGGTAAAGTATCTTCAAAATGTAGGGAGAAAATAACTGTTAAATTAAGAATTCCATACAAAGTTAAGGTATCTTTCCACAACAAATGCAAAATAAATATAATTTTAGATGGCAAAAATTGAGAGGGTTTGCTACCAAGGACTCTCACCAAAGGAACTTCTAAAATATATTCTTTAGAAATAAGAAAAAATATCCAGAAAATGCAGGAAGACTATTTAATTAAAAATATTAAACTTACGGATAAATCTAAAGAAAGTATTGATTATATAAAATAATATTTAAGTAAAAATTAAAATAAATCATTAAATAGAAATTATAAGTAACAACGATTTAATTGGATTTAAAATATTCTAAAGTCCCTGTATTGTTTGGGAGGACAGTAAAGACGTCAATTGTAGAACTGCGTTAATCACAAATGTGAAATTTCTGATATCTAAAAGCATAGAAAGAATCTGTCACTTCCATCCTGGTAGAGGAAAGAAATTTAGAATGAGGAAAATGAAAACCTAGAGAATATAATATCCCAGAAGTGAATAAAAAAAGTACTTTGAAGAAAAAAACCTGACAACTGTGTGAGGTAAGAATAGATTAGGTTTAAAAGGTTTCAGCTATTGGCAATCTTTCAAAAAATAGGGCCGAATCTAAAATGACACATGACATCATGAAATCGTGTATTTTTAAAATGTGTTTTGTTTTTATGCAAATACATCAAACTCTACATATTGATAATTGTATACATCCTCTTCCCTAAAAATATCCTTCTTTCCGTATTTCTTATCTCATTGAATTATACCATCACCCGTATGACTAGTTGCTAACTAATTTCAAACACATTTTGAAAATAGGATCCTTGGTAAAATATTTTGAACAAATTTGTTGATATCAGGCTGTTTTTTGATAATTAGAGAAATACATTTTAAAAATAAATGCATCCTATATGTTTATCAACCAGAAATAGACATTTGTAGCTGACTCTATCATGTGCAGTCCTGACCACCCCTTCTCAGGAATAAAAATCTTATTCTCCCAGCTGCCAAGAATTCTGTGCGAAGATGGCTCTCAGTGGACATTCTCCATTGTGGGTTTCTTCAGGTGAGGAAAATTGCTTCTTTCAAGGAGAGTTTACCTTCAATTATAGATCACAGTAGGAATATAAGGCCATGTCAGCTTGCCCAATTTGGGGCAACTATGAAGGGTGACATCTACCTTTGAATGCTCCACAGCTCTTTCTGCAAAATCATCCTTCCTTCCTTCCATGTGGATATCAAGAGAATATTCTAATAAATATCCTATATATTAATACATGTCTCAGAATCTGCTTCTAGGGAAATCAAACTTGGGACAATTAAAATATCACAGATGTATACCTTTAAACAGTTTGCAAGAGATTAAAAACTATTAATGAAATAATATAGCATAAATTTCCATTACAATATGAATCATGTTTAGTACCTTCTATTGTTTGACTTTTATAATATTCTTCATTTTTTGCTGTAAAAAGCAATATTATAATTCAGCTAAGGTTGACTCATGTCTTCCTCTTACATTGAGAAAGAAGAAATAAAGAAAGGGAGGGAGGGAGAGAGGCTGTACATTCTAGCATAGCTTTAGTCCATAGATACTCCTTAGATATCTGTGAATTCCAGAATCCCCACTAGTTGACCTCAACCTTGGCTGCGCCTCAAAAATCACTTATAGCAGTTTTAAAAAATGTAGATGCTGTCACATATGCCAGAATTTCTCATTCAGTTTTTCTGAAGTGCTATTGTGGTGTTCATTTTCTAAAATGTCCTCATGGGTTAAAATTCCTCAAAGAGTTGAGAATCATTTATTGACACAGAATTTTAGATCTTCATCAATTTACCAACCTCAGCTTTTTGACCTTATCTTTTATGACTCTCTAATGCAATCTTGCCTGTCTTCTTATATTTCCATTAGTAAGGTTTCTCTTTTATGCCGGTAACCATCACTGACATGATTACCTGTCCACCCCTATCCTCCACTTACTTCATGTTCCTTACTCCAATTGTCTTCTTCTAACAATTGATTTAATCAAGATTTAATGTTCTTTAAAAGCCTTTCTTTCACTTTCTTCCATACAGATCCTTTTTTCGTTTAGATGCTTGTAGTGCCAAAGTTTATTTAATGTACCTCTTTATAGGTAGTTATATTAGCTTTTTATTGCTGTATAACAAATTGCCACACACTTAGCAGCTTATAACAATACGAATTTGTTATCTCACAGTTCTATAGGTCAGAAATCTGGGCAGCCTGGATGGTTTGTTTGCTTAGGGATTCACAAAACTGAAATTAAGGTATTGGGCAGGCTGGACTCTTATCTGGTATTCTACAGTGGATTCACTTCCAAACTTATTCTAACGGTTGGCAAAATTCTGTTATTTGCAGTTGTAGGACTGAAGCCATGTTTTCTTTGATGAATTTCAGTCAGTAGTTGGTCTGGCTCTCCTAGCACCTTTCCTGGAGGCTGCTCTCAGGTCCTTCCCACATGCAATGCATGCCTCTTTTGCACTGAGTCTTTCTTATGCTTCCAGTCTCTCTGATTTCCTCCTCTACTAGTCAGATAAAATTCTCTGCTTTTAAGAGACCCATATGGTAGGTCAAGCCCACCTGGGTGATCTTCCTATTTTAAAGTCACCTGATTAGTAACCTTAATTGCATCTGTAAAATCCCTTTTGCCATGAATATAACATATTTATGGGGGGAAAAAAAAACCAGAGATGAGTGTCATGGAAGTCATCTTAGAATTCTCCCTACCAAAACAGTTTAAATTTTACTATTAATATTTTTAATGTGTCCATTTGAGTTCCTGAGCTAAATTAAGAAATTGACAAGGGACAGTGGCCTCTATTTTCTTATGAAATTAAATATAAGAGTAGTCTCTAACATCTCTGCACCCAAATTCTTATCTACTGAGTCACTAATTTATGAAAAAACATATTGAATGGCTCTCTGTTTAAGGTCAATAAGATCTTTGCTCAATACATGTATGTGTGTGCATTTTGAATGGCTAGCATTCATTTTCCCCTTCCCAAAAGTACCCATGTTCTTCTGGGGGGATACTAAGAGTGTGCTGGAATCAGCTCATTCCAGCCCATAAGAACCAATGATTAGCAACCATTCCCAACTCCACATAATGTCACACTGGTAGCTTAAAATTACTATTACGGTTGGAGTATTTACATGATGGAAATCTGTAAGTGCAAAACAAAACAAACAGGACTTTTTGGGGGTGGGAGAGAACCAGTTCAACGTATTTATCAGCATATTACTACAAATAAATTTTGCCTAATTTTTTATATCTTGTTTGTTGGAATAGTAAATCCAAGTGGCTGCCTGTGGATATTTCATCTCATGCCGTGACTCCAGCCATGCCTTACCCCCGACCAGCTCTGACACCAGCAGAAGGAGGATACACGGCATAAGCCTGGACAACCGATGCTTCTCTACAATGTGGACTCTTGAATGAGAAACATGAGGATAGAAGGAATGGTGAAACATGTCATATATATACTTTAAATGGGTGAGTGGTATGCTCTTGAATTATATCTCAATAAAGCTGTTTTTTAAAAAAAGATTCTAGGTGATCATTCCTGCAATCCCCACTTCCTAGTCTTACAGAGAAGTTATGCTCCCTTTGGCCTTCAAGGCTTAATTCTTGAGACTCCTATTAATAAGTCCAGCATACATTCAGCAGATTACTTTTTGCTTAAAGTAGCCTAAGTCTTTATCTTGAGGCTTGCAAGTTAGAAACTAACTATATAATATTAATTTCAAGTCTACATTAATAAAAATGAAAAAAATTGCTTATTTGGAAGTGATCTATTTTCAACATAATCTAACATTAATTCACAAACTGGTGGCATATATTTGATTATCTATCATTATTCCATAGTTCATTTTTGTAAGGTTGTATTCATTATTATTATGTTTTTCCAGGGCATCATGTATTTTAGAATGATACTAGTTAAATTCTCTGAAAATTAATTATTCAACTCCTTACTAAAAAAATTCACACATCATTTAAATCACTTGAGTCATTGGAAAGTTTACAAGGCTCACAGAAAAATAGCACATGAAATCATGTAAAATTATAAATTATATTGTTTCTATTAACTTGATGTTTCCCAGTCTCAGGTTAGATGCTCTTCACTAACTGCTTGAAGAAAGCATTAACAGATCAAAAAAACAAAAAACAAAAAACAAACATATAAAATTCACTTTTAAAAGGAAAGATAAAACTGATTTACTGCTGAGAATTTAAAATGGAATTCTGAAATCCCATTCTTCCAATTGTTTAAATATGTGTTTATTTAGTGAGAGAAAGTTGTGCACTTAACATCAATGCAGGAAACACACATAACCTCTCCTCAAGTAAAATAAGAAGGTGATTGTCACACCAGCAATAACTGTCACCCAGAGGGTATACTCCCTATATGAAGAGATGATTCACAGGAAATATGATCCTGCTCACTCGCAAAGAAAATAAAATGGAATGTGATTCAAAATGTGTAGACATTCATATTCTTCAACTGATGTGATTTTAAAATAACAACAGGAAATTAAATGCAGCATTGCAGTTTGGGGATGGATTTCTGAAAGAAATTCTATTTAATAGATGATAGAGAAATTTCTCCAAATTTCAGTATTATTAGAATTGTGGCAGAGAATTCAAATTTTATGTGGCACAAAATCATAACGTTCCCTTGTCTGCTTGTTTGTTTTTTAAACAGCCTGTCGACTTGTTCTGTATCATCAATTCTGGTAGTTCAGGATTAATTTTCACTATTATCAGTGGCAGAACATGATGGTACAATAAGCCAAAATGACTAAAAGCATTTTCAAGGAAAAAAAAAAAAAAAAAACCTGAGGAGAATGGAAGAGAATCTCTATACACAAGCTAATCCCTTATGAACAGCAGATTTGGAAACTGCCTGCAGGTAATTACATTCAGGTAACCTGATCTGAAAATGCCAAGTTCACACAATGGTTCATTTAATTCCATCTGGTGTGCAATAATATATTCCTTAATGGACACATTGATTTAAAAGAAAAAAAATCACCTCAGATATAAAAAGCCCACTTTCTCTCGGTAATTAAAAAATATCACATCAAAAATTAGAATCTCAAAAATGATCCTGCAATACTTAAGCTATAAAAAAGGAAATTAAAGTAATGAGCTTTAGACTTCTCATACCTAAATCCCTTCTTAGTTATGGTCTGGTTTCTTAGTAAGGAATGCATATGTTAATATGAAGAATTGGATCAGGACTTCTGATACCTTGGGAGGAAAAAAGAATTGATTTAGAACATATTTAAATCATTAAATGTACTTAAAAATAGTTTTGAAAGGAAACATTGGCTCTTGGAATGGTGCCACCTGTCATCAGGATAGAAATGGTGCAAATACATGTACGCCTTTAACACAGCCCATTGTTGTTCTCCTATCAAATCTGAAATACAGCCAAATAACTTGGTTCTCTAGACTAATGAATCACATGTGACCAAAATCACCTTGACGGATAATTTGAGGGAAAAGAAGATCTGTATTTGTCGTTTTAAGGAATGTGAATTCTGCCTTTAAATGCTTTTTCCATCAGAGCTCTAAGCATGTGTCTACTTAATCCTCCTTTTTAATTCTCTCTTCTTTCACAGAAGGGAGTAAGGTAAAATGAACCTCATGTTTTCTTTTTCCCTGTGGTTGATATATGTGTTTCCTATTACCTAATAAATTGATGACAACAAAAGGCTTTTTGCTTTCTTCTTTCTTTTCCTTTTTCTTTTTTATAAAGCCTTGTTGAAATGCAACAAGCCAGGATGGACCTACTAAAATTGTAAAAAGGGAATGACTTTTTCTTTCTGTTCCACCTCCCCTTTTTAAGATTATTTTCCCCAGCTATTTTCTTTCCACCTTCCAAAACCAAAGTCAACACTTAACCCTCTCTCTTTTGTTTTGGATGTGCCCTGGAATCACCAGGTATATCTTCACCACACTCTAGTAGCCAACTTTCTTCTCAAGTCTCCTCATCAAAAACTACATTCTTAGTTTGATTATCTCAGATCCTTGCTCTCTTTAACACAGATTAGGTAATCTGATAAATTCAGCATGCCAATAGTTACTAGTGGGTATGTCAATGTGTTATTTCACTTATCAAAATGCATTACTTTAAGGACCTCCTGGTGTCAGTGCCTGCACCTAAAGTAGTAACTCTGTTAATAGGAAATTAAGTTAGTATAATAAATCACTTATTTTTAACACTTAGTATAGGAGAGTATGTAGCTAGTGCATCTCAGGGTAATGAGATAAAAAGATGGTTCATAGTTTTCATTAATGAATTCATTCAATAAATATTTATTAAGTGCCTACAATGTGTCAGGCAGAGTTTTCACCACTTGGGATTCAACAGTAAACAAAGAAGACAAAGATTCCTACAAAGAGAGATTACGTGGCGGAGGTGGTGTCTCATGCAGGAAATGAGACAAACAATAATCAACATAATAAACAGGGAAATTTTATTTCATGTTAGATTGTGATAAGTGCTACAAAAAATATTAACTCAGATTAAAGAAGAATTAGGAGGCGGCACTCATAGAAAGAGAATAGAATGGTGGTTGCCAGGGGATAGTGGGTAGGGAAATGGGGAGTTGCTGGTTGAAGCATATAAACTTTCAGTTATAAAATTCATGTGGTTCTGAGGATCTAATGTACAGCATTAGATCTCCAGAACTTATGATTTTGATCTGTGTCCCCACCCAAATCTCATCTCAATTTGTCATCCCCATGTGTGAAACTAGGGACCTGTCATCCACACGTGTGGAGGGAGAAAAGTGATTGATTATGCGGGCAGTTTCCCCTCATGCTGTTCTCATGATGGTGAGTGAATTCTCACAAGATCTGATGGTTTTATAAATGGCAGTTTTTCCTATATGCTTACATGCTCTCTCTCACATTCTACCATGTAAGACTCTCCCGCTTCCCCTTCTGCCATCATTGTAAATTTCCTGAGGCCTCCTCAGCCAGGCCGAACTGTGAGTCAATTACACCTCTTTTCTTTATAAATTAGCCATTCTCATGAAATAGTTTTATAGCAGCATGAAAACAGACTAATACAGTGACTATTGTTAATATTATTGTTATAGACTTGAAATCTGGTAAGGGAGTAGATATTATATTAAAGGTCCTCTGCATAAAGCAAAAGAAAAAAAAAGGTAACTAGATTGATAGATGTGTTAACTCACCTGATTATGGTAATCATTTCACAATATATATCTATGTGTGATGTGGGGTGTGTGCATGTGTGTGTGTGTGAGAAATCATCATGTTGTACACCTTAAAGTTGCAAAATTTTACTTGGCAATTATATCTCAATAAAACTGAGCGAAAGGAAAAGAAAAAACAAAGGAGGAGAGGGGCAGTTGCACTATTCAATAATGCAATTGGGGCAGGCTTATTAAGAAGATAAACTTTAAGGAAAAAATGAAAGAGGTAACAGAGTTAGCCAGGCTATTTTGCCTGGGAGAATATTTCAGACAAAGGTCTTTAGATGAAATTGTAAAGGGAATGTTCCAGTGAATGGCAAGGTAGCCTCTACCTGCAGTAGAGTGATCCAGGAATGGAATAAAATGTGTAGGAAATTCAATGTGAAAGGGAGCAGAGAGGTCTTATGATGTTGGGTCTTGTAGAACATTGGAAGAACCTGTGTCTTCATTCTTTTTTTTTTTTTTTTTTTTTGAGACAGTCTTGCGCTGTCACCCAGGCTGGAGTGCAGTGGTGCGATCTCAGCTCACTGCAACCTCCATGTCCCAGGTTCTACCAATTCTCCTGCCCTAGACTAATACAAAAATTAGCCAGGTGTGGTAGCGTGTGCCTGTAGTCCCAGCCTCCAGAGTAGCTGGAACTACAGGCACATGCCACCACACCTGGCTAATTTTTGTATTTTTAGTAGCGACGGGGTTTCACTATGTTGGCCAGGCTTGTCTTGAACTCCTGACCTCAGGTGATCCATCCGCCTCAGCCTCCCAAATTGCTGGCATTACAGGTGTAAGCCACCATGCCTGGCCGTGTCTTCATTCTTATACAATAGTTCCAAGATATAATACAGTGTGACAGCCTAGTGGGACTCATATTTTGAGTCAGGGAGACTTTTTACACATGCTAGCTGCTTATGTGTAGGGCTGATTTTGCACAATCTATGCATCAATTCAAAGAACCATTACAGTCACAGCTTACTTGACTACCACTGGTAGGAATTCTAAACTAACCGCCTTATGAAAACTGCAAGATCTTAATCTGTTTTTGGTTTAAAATTTCCTCTCACTCTTTGTATAATAGCTTTGGGGATAGCTAGTAGCATCTCACAACTGATTATCATATTACTTTAAAAATGTTTCTTCACAGTGAATTTAATGTTGAAGGCATACTCCATACTAGTATTTAGCATAAAACAATATTTGAGTCAGAGCTCATCCTAAGAATGGAAGTATGTTTCAATATAATTGTAATGTGTTGGAAGTCTCTGATTTCTTTCCTCTGGTTAATAAAAGAGTAAGTTTCACATAGTAAGAGAGACTTACAGCTGCTGTTAACAATGAACTATATCCTCCCCTTTAGAACCCAGAAGGCCCTAGGTAAGTATCCTTGTGGATGTATAGAAAAGACAGTCATTTCAACTGGCATTATTCCGGGAAGTCTTGTTCTGTGGCAGACTGCTGTGAAGAGGGAATGGTGATTGTTACTTCAAGCCATTCCTCTGCAGAAGGACCCATTTGAAAGCATGACTACTGAAGGAGAAAAGAGTCACAGCTCTAGAGTGGCAGTTCTCTCTGCTCCATTATGTCCCTTTTGAAAGCTGTATAGTTCTGAAATCTACAGAATACAAGGCATTTCAGGTTACATCAATATCTCTTTTTCCTGTAGATTTTTTTCTCATTTGCCTGTTTCCAAACATCCTAATGTGAAAAAAAAATTGGTATATAACTGATGGAGAAATAAAATTTTAAGACAAAAATCTGGACTTTTCTCAATAAATGATAAGCCATAATGTGTCTTAGTAGCTAAGCATAAGTTCATATCCTGCTGCAACTTCTTTTTCCATGTCTGAGCTATAAAAATATGTTTGAAAAATTCCTATGAAACTCCATATTTGAGCATTTGTCTTTGGCATATATTCTTTTATACAAATTATAGTTATTAATGAAACTTCCATGCCTGCCTATACACTTGGGGCTTCAGTGCATATTTAAATATTAACAAGACTCTGATTAAGATGCAGAAACATGGGCAGTGAACTAATGGAAACACTTTGCTCTTGTCTTGTCTTGCTTTTATATTATATTCATCAAAATTCCAATTAGCAACATGAGAATACAGCATGACTTCCTCTGTGTATTCTAGTTTACTTATAACTCCTTTGGTTTAAGGGGTTTGTGGAAAAGAAATATTTTTAGCATTGAAATGGAAGCAGGTTTTGAAATAGTAATTTCAGGTGAATTTTAAAGTGACTACTTCCTTGATGGGTTGAAATTTTATTTCCCTACCCTCAACTTTCGCATTTACAATTAATCAAACAATTGATGTTTTTATTTTGTTTGTTTCAGGCTTGTACCTGCTAGTTCACTTGAATGCTTCATTGCACTAATGAGCTCCAGGTCAAAAGTGTTTGTCCCTGTATATGCCAGCTATGCCTGGAGGAAATTTAGTACACAGACTTCAAAACACAATCCACATTTCAGCCAAATACTTGCATGAGAGGGCAGTGTAACTTATCGCCTTGTAGTATAACAGAAAAATTTAAACTTAATCTACATTCATACTAATTATACAATAGCAAGGATAGGATGTTTATATACTTATTCATATTTTCCCCAACTTATTGGCCTTCTATGAGTTAACTTCTGTAAGTTCCTTAGGGCCATGGTCTGTGGCTGCTGTTTGTTGAATACAGTAAATGAAAGAATCAGTACACACAAAGAAGGAAGGAAGAAACGACAGAGGTTGAAAGGGTGTATTTACCTTTTTCTTATAAGATTATGGAGTTATAATGGAAGCAGAGAATATACATATATTCAAATCTCTCCTACCTAAAAATTTTACTTCTCACATTCCTACATTATGAATGTATCTTTTTCTTCTCTTTCTCATCCAAAATTCTTGAACTACCTTCATTTTTTTATCCACCTACTACTTTTCAACCTTCTCTGTTTTTTTGCCTCAATAACTTCACCAAAACAGCTCACACTAAGATTAATAATGACCTTGAAGTTACTAAATGAATATTTCAAAGTCCTCGTATTATTTTAACACAAGGCATCATTTGGCCTTGTTGATCACCCTTTGCTTCTTGAAGTACCCTCCTTACTCTCTCCTGTTCATCCTCAGACATTTCTGACCACCTTACAATCTCCACTGAATGCACATCTGCCAACAATAAGCTATTAAATGTTGAAGTTTGTCAATGCTCAGTGCTAATCTATTTCTTTTCTCATTGATGCTCTCTCCCGGTAACCAGTACAGCCAATTTGCTAGCTTGCTTTAAGAAGTAATCCCTCTCTCATTTTTTTTTCTTGCTATACCCTATATCTAACTACCTGTTTGCTTGAGAATTCCAAAGGCTAATCTTAAAGCAACTCAGGCATAAAGTGGAGATGGCAGTTAAAATTTTCTCCCTTCTGAGAATAAATTGGTGCACAGTTAATCCATACCCTGACCCAAGCAGGTTGATACCAACAAGGCCTCCAGATGGTTCATTATTCAAGATAGCCACTGGAAAATGACAAGCAGACCTGCAACCTGCATCACTCCTGCACCTAGTTTCCATGCCACCTTCCTCTTCAAACCCCATTAGCCAGCCTGATAATTTGACATGGCTTTTTGAGACCTGACTCCAGCTGTCTCCTCAGTTGCTAGCACTTCAATAAAACTCTTTCCTTCCACCAACTCTTGATTCTTGTGCCTGGCTTTTCAAGTGGGGAGCAGCCATATAGGAGTTCAGTTCCATCCCATGGTAATCTTGAACAGAACCATTTCCAGATCTTTATGATAATCTATATAGTGATTACTCCTAAATTTTATATTAGCTCTCTGAGTTCCAAATGTTTATTCAATATGTGCACGTGGAGGTCTCAAAAGCTACCTCTGAGAACTGGGACCACAGTTGTCTTGTTTGTTCTAGTAAACCTTTACACAGAAAAGATAAGACTGTAATCCTATAAATAACTCTATTGTTTGCTTCAGGAAATTCTTGCAGATCAATTTAGAGACAACAGTCTGCTCACCTGAAAAAGTCAGCCTTGAAAAATCCACCTTAAACTCCTTGATCCCAGACCCTCAAATTTAATAAAATCTCATTTCTGACTTCCCCCTTTTGAGACAATAAAGCTCTTTCTGGTAGTTTCTGAATGCAATTAGCTTCCAACACATTTAGCATTGCTTTATTAACAGGTTGTTCTTTTGTAATCTGGGGAATTCAACACTTTGAACGCAATTTGTCAAACAAATTTTAGGATTTTCCACATAAACCTGCTTATCTTTCTGTGCTCTGTATTTTATTTTATTTTATTTTACTTTTGAGATGGAGTCTCCTTCTGCTGCCCAGGCTGGAATGCAGTGGCACAATCTTAGTTCACTGCAACCTCCATCTCCCAGGTTCAAGCGATTCTCCTGCCTCAGCCTCCCAAGTAGCTGGGACTACAGGAGTGTGCCACCACATTCGGCTAATTTTTTTATTTTTTTATTTTTTTATTTTTAGTAGAGACAGAGTTTCACCCTGTTGGCCAAGCTGGCCTCGAACTCCTGACCTCAAGTGATCTGCCAGCCTCCACCTTCCAAAGTGTTGGGATTACAGGAGTGAGCCACTGTGCCCAGCTTAGTGTTCTCAATTTTAAGAAACCCATACAAACATTTGACTTTGGAAACCAAAACTTACAGGTCTTATCTAGTTTTGAATCTACTAGTGTTGTTTTGCCTGTCTAGTAAATATTTGTGGAACAAACAAACAAGACAAAATTGATAATGCTTGTTGTATCAAAATCTCTCATTCCCCCCGCTTCCAGTGGAATACTGGGGTGAGCCAGAAGAAGAGGTATCAATGGAGAGCTGTGTCCCACCCCACCTATACAAGGCAGTAAGCATATATACACCCTGAACAATATGTATAAACAATTAATAAAACAAAGTCCATCAATTTTAGTATCATAATCATTACATCACAATAATTGTATATAATTTTAATAATAAATTCTCTTCCTCACAAGGGGAATAGGTCTCATGCCCTCTTCCTGCACTTAACTTTGCCATTGTTGAATTTTATCTCCAGGAGATTGTTTATTGACTCTTTAAAATTGCTACTCCCACCATTGGGAAAGCTGCCAATATGTAGCACTAGATTTTCTTGATCCCTTGAATCATTTCAAAAGCTACTGCTTTATTCTAGAATTGATAGACAGCTTTTATTCTTTGGAAGAGAAGTATAAAACCTCAGGATTCCCTTTGCAGCAGACTCTCCAGTTTCATTCATTCATTCTTCTTATTATTTATTTATTTTATTTTTTGAGACAAGATCTTGCTCTGTCACCCCAGCTGGAGTGCAGTGGCTCTGTCTTGGCTCAGCTCACTGCAACCTCTGCCTCTCGAGTTCAAGCAATTCCTGTGTCTCAGCCTCCCGAGTAGCTGGGACTACAGGTGTGCTCACCACACCAGGCTAATTTTTGTAATTTTAACAGAGATGGGGTTTCACCCTGTTGGCCAAGCTAGTCTGGAACTCTTAGCCTCAAGTGATCCACCTACTTTGGCCTCCTAAAATGTTGGGATTACAGGTGTGAGCCACCACACCCTGCCTCATTCATTAACTCTTGAAAAAATGATTGAGCACAATTATACGCCAGGTCCTATTTTAGGAGGTGAGGAAACAACAGTGAACCTAAAGGAATACATCTTTGCCTTCAAGGAGCTTATAGTCTGATATGAGATTCAGAAAACCAACATGATAAATACATAATGTATTATACACACTTACTGCTAGATAAATAAAATATTTAATATGTAAAAATAAAAGAAAATAAAGCAGAGAAGGGGAGAGGAGGCGTCTGTGTATGGAGGAGAGTTGAACATTTTAGATAGTGTGGCTGCTGGCTAAAAATCTGTATGTAGCTTAGCAACCACTTATTTATTTCAGATCAAAACTTACACACACCCTCAAAATATTTCTTAAAGCTATAGTGATATCAAATTTTCCTTCACAGGGAATATTTTATACTCTGTTGACTTCATTACATGATGTGATGAAGGAAGCAACACTTTAGCTGCTTAGAGTTGTGAGAACAATTTTTGGAAAAAGTATTATTGTATTGGTGACAGCCATTTTGTGTACATTGTAAGAAATTCTAGTTTTCAGTAAATTCTCCAAAGGATTCACAAACTACTTATTCTATTTTCCTTTTTTTCCTTTCTCATTACTGGAGAATTACTACATAATTTCTCCATTATGTAGAGTTATTCAATATGTATTTTTTAGCCTGTTGAAACCCTCTACTAACATGTGGAAAAAAGAAACCTTTCCTTGCTTTCATTAAGTAAAGAGTGTTGAACCTGCAGTCAAAGCTCACTTCTACTGAGTTTACAATTTGTGTAACAAGGAACAGTGGCTTGTTCTTGAAGATATTCAATCATCTAGGATCAACACTCAGAAAAATATTGCTGTTTTATGAAGACCCTAATACTCATAGAAATGAATGTGAACTATGGAAACAGGAACAGAATTGATTTCGAACTGTAATAGATTCACAGGTCATGCTATACACTTTTGAAACCACAAAACACAGCTTAGGTGAAACAATAAAAATAAGTCAAGATGGTCTTTGTCAAAGGACTCGACATTGAACCATCACTTCCGGCCAGATCTTCTTTCTAAAGGAAGGAAAGGGGGTTTGCAGAGCAACTGTCTTCCCTCCAATCATAGGAACACTGAGGGTGGAAAGTCCATTTTTGTTATTATGGCTATTTACATTATTCTCTCAGATAGTAAGCTGTGAAATTTAGGAAGATTTTGCCTCCTGATGGATCAAGTATTCATTGACAGTACATAGGTCACTAAGTTGAATTAATATCTGCTTCACAGACTTGATGTCTAATATGAACAAGCCTCTGGTAATAAATGTTTTTTAAAAATAATCAGAGAGAAATTAATACAATAGGTATGTATTTGTGTTTGGAAAACTATCTTGAAAAAAATAAAAACGCAACTAGAATTAAAAGTGGTAGTAAAGTCAAACAGTTTACCCCTTTCCTTGTGAATGCTGATTATTGTGTGCACTTTAGGGAAATAAGAGAATAGATAAAATGGTTTGGGTTAATAACAAGATCTGAAATATTTGGAATGGAATTATTGGCAATTTGGAAAGTTAATTATTATCATTAAGTTTAAGTTATATTTAAAGTAAACTATGTTTTTTTTGAGAGGAGGGAGAATTAAAGTTATTATTTGCAAAATATTGTCCATTGTTAGGTTAAAATCTGGAGGTACAGATGGAAGAATCTGCATCAAGATCCCTGCATGGAGGAGTCTGGGAGGAATCATAGACAATGAAAACTAAAAGTCAGTTCAAAGAGGGATTACCAAAAAACATTTAAAAATAAAACTGAGCTACTATAAATTCTAAGGTTGTTTAGGTCAAATTGGTAAGAAAGGAAAAAAAAATGACAAGAAAATTTAGAAGCTAAAGCAATTTGCTGCTTATTTTCCAGATTAATAAAGGGCAGTAAATGTCACCTATTAGTATTATTCCCTTTCCTGGAATGAAATTCTGAGTCTGAAAAATGCCACAATAGGCTATTTTATTTATTTATTTATTTATTTTTCTGAGACGAAGTCTCGCTCTGTAGCCCAGGCTGGAGTGCAGTGGCGCTATCTCGGCTCACTGCAACCTCCACTTCCTGGGTCCCTGTTCAAGCAATTCTCCTGCCTCAGCCTCCCAAGTAGCTGGGATTATAGACACACACCTCCACGCCCAGCTAATTTTTGTATTTTTAGTAAAGACAGGCTTTCACCAGGTTGGCCATGCTGGTCTTAAACTCTTGACCTTGTAATCTGCCCACCTCAGCTTCGCAAAGTGCTGGAATTACAGACGTGAGCCTCTGCGCCTGGCCCCACAGTAGGTTATTTCTAAAAAACACGATTTAAATTTACATTTTATCAAATAAAATATAAACCTTTATTATAGTTACCAAGAAGTCATTGGTTTGGAAACAATCACAAAAGAACGCAAGAAAGAACAAGAACGCCCAAAAGGGAAGAAACGTTCTGCCAGTTTGTTTCCATAATATTGGTTCTATCAACTCAGTAAACATAAATGCATAAATTAATCTGCCTCTCCATAATATTTTTAATAATAGTAAATAATCCCCATCTATTAAACGTGGAACAGCTATTTTAAAAATACCAACTTCAAAGTGTATACAATTATCAATCTGCTGAAGGTATTTCTGTCTTTCTTTCATCTCAGTGCCCCTATCACCAAAACAAGTCATCTTCTCCAGAAAGGTTTTGTTTAATCTCATTCTTTGATTACCTTTTCTTGCTAATCGCACTTTAGGAAAATATCTAGTTTTCTTCCACCTTCCCTTCCTCTCCCATGTCACATCCCTGTCTCCAGATGACTGTATTCCAGAAGTGAAAATCAATTTCCAACATAGTATAGGGGAATTTATAACATTAGCTGCAGAGATGAATGAAATGAGCAATCTCACATCCAGAAAATGTTTAATAAATGAAGAAGTGCTTTTAAAATCACCATCCTGTTTCTACCTAAACATAAAAGCTCTTCTCTTAGCTCAACCTTTAGAAGTCAGCATTCTTTTGGTAGTCTCAACTCATTGTTATCTCTGGCTTAGCCTGGGCTCTCTCTGTTTCAGGGAAAGAACATTTTGCTGTTATTTTGCTGTGCTTTAGTTTAGCAAACTAAGAAAAAAAAATGGAAAAGAAAAATCATAACGTTAACAAAGTTTCCAACTTCATGCTGTAGACATGTACGTAATCAGGTAACAAGTATATGTGGATGTAATTAGTTATGGAAATAGAAATCCAAGTAGAGTCCTATGGGAATTAATTTCAGATGGGGAAGCATGAGGATTTGGCCATTGAATCACATAGATTTTTAACTTGTGATTTATAGACTTTTAAATCTGGAAGTAGTCTAATGGATAGATCAGAGATGTATTATGTCAAAGGCAGACAACCTCATGGGAAAATTATTAAAATAATCCAGGCAACAGGCAATAAAGGCCTGATATACCATCCAAACTATTTAATAAGAAATTATGCTGGCTTCTCCTGTTCCATTGACTTGATTTAACCAACCTTTACTTGGTCCTCATATTATTCTTTTTATTTACACTCTAAATTCCAACGATTCTTGCATTGTTTCCATATTCTTTTTCTGTCCAATATTTCCCTGTCTAAACAATTGTGCTATTTCTAGGAACTCTTTTTCATAATCTCACTAGTTTGGTTTGCGCGTTCTTCAATTAAACCTCTCTGAGTATCGAAAGAACCTCCTAAAACTATCCTTACTCTACCCTAAGCATCATCAGCCAAGTTGTCCCCTTGTCGAGAGATTCTTATCCCCTCCACCCTAAATTCAGCTCATCTTTCCTCTAACCCATGGACTTAGTCCATGCAGATTAGCATATTAGACAAATTCACCCAAATCACCCTGAATTATGGATTTGACTCTCTTTGAAGCCTTTTAAATGCTTGTTTACTTTCACTTGACTACAAGTATTTCTCTGTCTATAAACTTTACAACTACATTTAACCTTTTGTTCTGCAGTCAGCTTTAGAGGAGAAAGGTGCTCTTGCTACAGCTGTCAATCTGTAAGCTTTGCCCCATGACTTCCTCCCTGATATAAAGAGGAAAGTCCCCTCATTTTGGGGAATCACAGAACTCTATTACTCTCTAAATCTACCAGGTTCATTAAAACTCTTAAAAAGATTTTACTAACATTTTTGCATCCACAATAATTTATCACATTATGAATTTGGACATTTAATCAAAATTGTCAAATGTTACATTAAAAGAAAGGCCCAGGAGAATAACAAAGAAGTCTCATTTCTTGGATGTCATTGTTCAAATTTAGCAAAATATCTCTTCTTGCAAAATAATTTGTTTATGTACACATCAAATTGTACTCTCTCTGTTAACTATGACTATACATTTTTCCTAGAAGGACACGATTTGGTCTTCTAGTAAAATGGTATCCTCTATGCAGCTTTTTATTTGTTGCAATCATTCTATTCAATTAAAAAAATATTTGCTACCTGTTGCATACAAAACAATTAGCATGCAGTCTTGCTTTAGTTTAATTTTTTTTCTACGTGTGGCCTATTTGTTTTTAAGCAAAAAATGTTTTCCCCAGTTTAATGAAAAGGGCCTCTTTACATTCCTTGTAGTGTGTGTTAAAGTACACAAAACAATGTCCTTTTGCTGAAACTGTTATTATTTTCTTGATTCTCTTTGCAAAAGCAACATTTTTTTTTCATTCTTATTGAACATCAAAGTACTTATCAAAAGCTCTGAAGTGTGACCAATCTCAATTTTCCCACAGAGAAGCCATACTTTTCCTAAGGGGAAAAAAAAACGCACCTCTAGTAAAAATCCTATATTTGTGGTGGTGTCTTGTCTGTTTGACTAGTGTTTTAACTCTCTCTCCACTGCATTCTTTTTCTGCAATTTCCTTGATATAGTAAATTCCAGGTTAATATAACACAGATAACAGTGGATTCTCATATATATATTTAAAATATTATTTCCAAAGTATTGTCTTAATTCAAAAACTAGTTCTCAATTTTAAATTAAATTTTAGATTTTACGAAAAAAAGTTAAGTACACAGGTTTTCTTCTAAGTGGATCAGTGTAATTGATATATATTTCTTCTAAGTGGATCAGTGTAATTGATATATATTTCTTCTAAGTGGATCAGTGTATTAATATATATTTTTAAAAATTTCCTTTCAAACACTTTTTAAAAATTTTGCTTTGCAATATTTAGTAATAATTCTGAGGTTCATGAATGAGAATGCAATATAAACAATGAGAAAAGAAAAATATAATTTAATTAATATACTTAGAGATGTATTATTTTTTAAATCTTCAGATAAAATTTATACAACTTAAAAAGCAATATTTGTTTTATGAAATGGTAATATCATTTCAATTGTCATAGCTTAAGTGTTGTTTGATAAAGCTAAGAAGAGAAGAAACTCATAAGATGTATGGGTAATCTAAACCAGTTATGTAAGTCATAGTTGATAAGTTTAGATGGATGGATGGATGGATGGATGGATGGATGGATGGATGGATGGATAGTAGAATGGATTGCTGGCTAACCGGATAGATGGATAGGTGTATGGACACATAGACAGACAAACACACAGAGGCAGACAGATACCCTGACAGGAAACATGAATATATGAATCAGAGAACAGAGCATTTATTATTCACACAGCACCTTAGCATTGGCAGCATTGGCTCCTCTGCCCTGATCGCCACAAAGTGATGTGATGAGAGCCTGATATTACCCAGTGCTGGTAGTGGTGTTAAACAGGAGAATGAGACTTGAAGCCCATGAAGGGCAGTAGCATATCAGCCCACCCTACCCCAAGAATGACAAAGACCCTACTCTAAAGTGTAAACAATTCTCTGCAAATTGGAGGGGAAGTTCTCTCTCCATCATGCTGGAATATAAATGAATGACTCTGTGGAAGATAGATTTGTAAATCTCTCTGGAACAATGCTTAATCTGTAGCTTCTAGGACATATTTTGCTATTCAGTCATTCTTATATGGTTTGGATTTATGTCCCTGCCCAAATCTCATGTCAAATTGTAATCCCCAGTGTTGGAGGAGGTGCCTGGAGGGAGGTGATTGGATCATGGGGGTGGATTTCTCCCTTGCTGTTCTCGTGACAGTGGGTGAGTTCTCACAAGATCTGGTTGGTTAAAAGTGTGTAACACCTCCCCATTTCCTCTTCCTCCTTCTCTGGTCACGTAAGACATGCCTGCTCCCCTTTGCCTCCCGCCATGAGGTAAGTGTCCTGAGGCTTCCTTAGCTATGCTTCCTGTACAGACTGCAGAACTGTGAGTGAATTAAACCTCTTTTCTTTAACATTACCCAGTCTCGGGTAGTTCTTTATAGCAATGTGAGAATGGACTAACACACATTCTTTAACCAAGTTTTGTCAGCTTTTGCTAAAAAAAGTCCAGGCTCTGCAGAAACATGAAAATATTCATGTAGAATCACTTTCTTACAATAGTAATCATTATAATTAGTCTCTCTTTGAAATACCGTGTAGTTGGATATTTTGTTGGTTTTATTAGGAAATAAGCATAAAATAGGAAACAGGCATAAGAGCCACTTTCAATAAAGTGGCTTATAAAACTGCCACAGAAAATTAGGTTTTTATACTTACCTTTGCAAGTGTACAGAAGATGAATGTATATGAATGGTCAAATTACTTGAAAATGAACTTCACCTGTAATTCCAAATTTTTCATTTGTACTTGTATTATACAAATTAAACATTATAAGTGGAAAACATGAACATTATGTTTGCATTGCTTAGTGAGAATTACTCTGCCTATTAGTGATGGAGCAGAACTGGAATACAGGACCTTCTGAAGACCCCTGGCTGCTGTATTCATGCAGCCCATGGGGCTTTCAGCCACAGTTTATTCTAAGTAAATGGTCTAAAATTCTACCTTTATTCACTGATTGCCTATATTTATTTCCTACAGAAAAGACAGTATTGCAACTATTTCAATTGTTTACATCTGGGCTTTAGCATATTTTTAGAAGCCTGTACTGTACTTGATAACTTAATAATATTTTGAACAGCATGTATAAAATGTTTAATAATGCCAAGAAAAGAGGATTGAAAAAAATCTGACCGTTAAAGAATGGTTGAAAGCGTAAAACATAACAAATTTTATTATTTAAGGGAAAATACATATTTTTTCTTACTTGAAAGTAATTTTTCCCTTCTCTGAGTGCTCATAAGATTTCATTGGTGTGTTTCATAGTTCCTCTTATACACTACAGTGTAATTATCTTTACTAGATTACAGGTTACTTAGCAACATCTTTGTATGCTTCATAGCTTCTTACAAAATGCCTTATGTAGGTGGCTCTCAAGAAATATTTGTCGAATTTCCTGAGTTTTATTTTTATTTTATCATGTTTTGTTTTCTGGTTGATGATCAAAATGAACCTCCTTTTAGCAGAACACATTTCAAAACAACAACAAAACAAACAGAAGTGGCTGTCATCACTCTAATTCAAAAATAAATAGGTGGATAATGTGAGACGCAGTAAATACATTAAATAACTTTGCTGATATCATAAGCACTGACCCACAATATATAGGATTATGTAACTAAGAATAAAAATAACTTGTGTGGTACTTTGATGAACCACAAAATGGAATCTTTAAATTAAAGAGTTGTTGTTTTAAAACAAGCCTAATATGATGACCACCACTTCTCTTTTTTTTGGTAGTATCATCATTAACATCTGTTTTCTTAAGTGTAGAAATGACTCCAAAAGGCAAGAGTTGTTTAAAACTACACAATGCTTTTAGTCTCTTTACTAATTCATAATATATTGTTCTTCATGTTAACTTTTAACAAATCCCAGTTTAAACTTGAAAGTAAAAAATATGAGAAAATAACTACTTTTTAATTTAGAAAGTCCCACAATGTGGAGCTTGTTACTCCCCATATAATTAAAGCTTAAATATATAAACACTTTTTAAAGACTACTTTAGATAAATTGATAAGTGGCATGTCAAAAAGAGCTCATTTGGGAAGTAAAAACAGTTTACAATTAAACATTTAATATCTTCTTAAAATGACATTTGTTTCCTATTATAAAATGCTTCATATATACGTTTTTAAAATTTTTGTATTATGGGCCAATAATCCACATTGTGTAACCCCAAGACTTTTTAGAGTTCTTCAAGGCCAAATATTTTTCCTAATAATAGTAAGATATATTTTACTTCACTATGTTGATATTTGTACTGATGGAGCAAAAGCTGACATGAGTCAAAGTGCTGTACTTCAGCACAGGGCAAGGCTGGGCACCGACTTTACTGTTGGACACTGCATTCTTCACTACTATTATAAAAGAAAAAAAAAAAGCTAAGTTCACTTAAGAATGTCCTTGAAGAAAGAGTAAACATTATTAATTTTATTATAGCTTGACCCTTGATTGGGTCAGTCCTAATGTATTCACAGGTTCCACATCTGCAGATTCAACCAGATATGGATCAAAATGATTTCCAATATATATGTATTGGGAATAAACCCCCCAAAATATGGCCATAAACTGGTCCCCAAATTGACCATAAACAAAATCTCTGCAGCACTGTGACATGGTCATGATGGCCATAATGCCCACGCTGGAAGATTGTGGGTTTACTGGAACGAGGGCAAGGAACACCTGGCCCGCCCAGGGCAGAAAACCACTTAAAGGCATTCTTAAGCCACAAACAATAGCATGAGCGATCTGTGCCTTAAGGACATGCTCCTGCTGCAGTTAAGTAGCCCAACCTATTCCTTTAATTCGGTCCTTTCCTTCGTTTCCCAAAAGGGATACTTTTAGTTAATTTAATATTTATAGAAACAATGCTAATGACTGGCTTGCTGTTAATAAATACGTGGGTAAATCTCTGTTTGGGGCTGTCAGCTCTGAAGGCTGCGAGACCCCGATTTCCCACTTCACACCTCTATGTTTCTGTGTGTGTGTCTTTAATTCCTCTAGCGCCGCTGGGTTAGGGTCTCCCTGACCGAGCTGGTCTCGGCATATATGCAGCACAGCAATGAAAAATATGCTAGGCATGGGAGTACGTGCCTGTAATCCCAGCAAACTCAGGAGGCTGAGAGATGATCACTTAACCCAGGAGTTTGAGACCAGTCTGGGCAACATAAGGAAATCCCATCACACACACACAAAAGAAAGAGAGAAATACAATACAAATAAAGAACAAATACTGTATAGCAAATATTTACATAGTAATTTAGAGATAATTTAAAATGTACAGGAGGATGCATGTAGGTTCTATGCAAATACCACTTCATCTTAAATAAGGGACTTAGGCATCTGCAGATTTGGGTATTTGCAGATGTCCTAGAAACAATCCACTGTAGATGACAAGGGAAATTTGTACTTATCTTTTAATTTTATGTGTATGCATGAAGCATACTTGTATTCTTATGCCTTAAATATCTGGGACTCTTATGGAAGGCACAATAAAAGGAATAAAATAATTAAATACCTTGAAAATAATTTGATGATTTAAAAATACAGATTACAAAAGGAGAAGGCTAAAGAAATCCAGATTTAATTCTTATCGGAGAAAGATAACTAAAAGGAGATCACTCAACTGAGACTTTTTTTTTTCCAGTTTCAAACAGCAGAAATCACTTACATACTCATTTAAACTGAATTGATAAAGTGAAACCTAAGACAGCCAGTTTGCGGTTAAGTCTCATCCCTACTTGTTCCCCTGACTGTAACTTCCTCAGGCCTTGCCTTTCTACTGCATTTATATGTAGATACAAATAGTATCTGTATCTCTTTTCCTCAGGGCCTGAACTACCTGAATGCAGGGTGGGCTACCAGTGCCTGAGAATTAAAGGTTCTGGGAATAGCCCACAACTGACTGAAAGTTGTCGTGTAGAGAACCTAAATGAATTCTATGCTGCCTTCCAGAGTTCCCTGTAGGATTACATTACAATTCCTTATAGCGGTGACTTGTTTGAAAACACATTCTTTATTGGCTGCCTTTATTTTTCTATCATACCCTCACGCTCCTTTCAATGCTTCCTGTGATCACCTCTCAAATAAATTACTTGCTCTTCAATCCTTGTCTCAGGGTCAGAGACATGGAGACTACCTATATTTTTCATCACGGTGTATTATTCATACTTAAATATAGTTCTTGGGACATAATAAGTACTCAACAGATAATTCTGGAATTAATTCATTAGTTTTTCAAAGTAAGTGCTCCTTGAAGTGATCACATTCATTTTACTATACCCAGGTGCTGGCAGAATGCCTGTCACCCAATTAACATTTGTGGAACAAATGAGTGCAAAAAGGTGGTAGCATTTTTTTTTTTAAATACACCCTATCTGACTAGTAATAAAGAATACATTAATACTGATTAAGGTAATGCTGGAAATTAAATAAAACTTAAATTGAATGTAATATTATAAAAATTATTAAAAGCAAAGTTAAACTCTTTGTCTACTTAGTAACTATATTTATATTCATTCACTGGAACAGTATTAAATAAAGATAGAAACCTTTGTTACAGAATCCTATGCATTGCAAGATTTTTTTTAAATATGTATATACAGAAATGCGCCACTTTATTTGCAAACTCTACTAACAAGTCTCCTGTCTAAAATTACCAAATTTAGTAATAGAAAGATGGAAACAAAGGTATTGATTGAATGCATATATACCAAATGTCTAGTAGGTGTCAGTCATGTCTCTATATCAATAGTTTTATAATATTTGGCTGAAATTTACAGTATAAAATATATTTTACATCAAGACTCATACACAAATGTATAATTTATGAATATATAGATATGCTCAGAATTTAAAAAAAACTTTAGGATACTATATATTTACTACATTTTTTTCTCTCTGACAAAAGTTTATTTTATTTTAGCCTATTTCATTAAGAAAAAATACTACATATTACCCATTAATCTCATTTCATTACTCATTAATGAATCCCAACTGACATTTTGAAAAACACTAGCTTCTGAAGATAAAATGATGAGCAAAAGCAGATGCCATGTATCTTCAAAGAAACTTAGATAAACATAAATCAAATCATTTCAAAAGTTAATATAAAAATTACCTCTGTAATTGCTGCAAAGCAAAGGTACATGGAATTAAGAAGATATGTCAGGAGGATCTGAATTGGAGACAAGGAGGAGGAACAGTAAAGGGAGGCTTCCTCAAGAAATGGTGATTAAACTGAAATTTGAAGAAGGGCTGGAGTAAATTCTGAGGATGGCTTATATAGAGAGAATATCTTTGTGAGAAGTTGGACATGGAGGGTGTTATGTAATGAATGTTTGTATCCGTCCAAAATTCATATGCTGAAATCCTACCCACCAATGTGATGGTGCTAGAAGGGTTTGGGGAGGTAATTTAGGTCAGGGTGATTTAGGCGAAGCCCTCATGAATGAGGTTAGTCTCTTTTAAAAAAGACCATAGAGGGCTTGCCAGTGCTCTTTGTGGCATTTGAGGGAAAAGGCAGGAGTTGGTGGTCTGCAGTGTGAAAGGGGACCTTACCAAAACCTGACCACACTGGCCTCCTGATATCTGACTTCAGCTTTCAGAACTGTGAGAAATAAATTTCTATTGTTTATAAGCCACTCAGCCTATGGCACTTTGTTATAATAGCTTGAACTAACTAAGAGACTGAGGAAGAAGGAGACATCAAGAAAAACTACTAGGCTCATGGTTTGCCCTGTTGGATGGATGATGGTGGTGTTTGCTGAACAGGGAAGATTAATAAGGACCATAATTGGGTAAAGGCAGGGTGGAAATATCCTAAAAGCATTATTAAACACACTGCTTTTAAAATACCCGTTTGGTAAACCCAAGAAAGTAGTTAGATAAGGGGATCTGGATTTCAGAAGTAAAGTCTAGGACTTAAATAACAATTGCCGAAGATGGCCGAATAGGAACAGCTCCAGTCTCCAGCTCCCAGTGCGAGTGACACAGACGACAGGTGATTTCTATATTTTCAACTGAGGAACACAGCTCATTGCCAGCAACAGATCAAAGTTGGATGGAGAATGACTTTGACGAGATGAGAAAAGAAGGCTTCAGTCCATCAAACTTCTCAGAGCTAAAGGAGGAATTACGTACCCAGCACGAAGAAACTAAAAATCTTGAAAAAAGAGTGGAAGAATATATAACTAGAATAATTAATGCAGAGAAGGCCATAAACGAGCTGACAGAGAAGAAAACCATGACACGAAAAATACGTGACAAATGCACAAGCTTCAGTAACCGACTCGATCAACTGGAAGAAAGAGTATCAGCGATT
>NW_012113475.1:5077553-5087240 GCF_000951035.1 Colobus angolensis palliatus | reverse complement strand
ATGGCACAAGTATACATATGTAACAAACCTGCACGTTATGCCCATGTACCCTAGAACTTAAAGTATAATAATAATAATAATAAAACAATTGCTTATCTGCACATGGTACAGTATAGAAAAAAGCAAAAGAAAGTAAACAGAATCTGATAATATTGTGTTAATTACCTGCTGTGTATGCTCCATCTGATTTCCTAAGTGAATTTTAAGGGGTTCTCAAATCTTGTACAGAAAATTGGTCAAGTGAAGGAGAATAATATTTATGTATAAAAAGTTAACAAGACAGGCCCGGCGCGGTGGCTCAAGCCTGTAATCCCAGCACTTTGGGAGGCCGAGGCGGGCGGATCACGAGGTCAGGAGATCGAGACCATCCTGGCTAACACGGTGAAACCCCGTCTCTACTAAAAAATACAAAAATCTAGCCGGGTGAGGTGGCGGGCGCCTGTAGTCCCAGCTACTCGGGAGGCTGAGGCAGGAGAATGGTGTAAACCCGGGAGGCAGAGCTTGCAGTGAGCTGAGATCTGGCCACTGCACTCCAGCCCCGGCAACAGAGCGAGACTCCATCTCAAAAAAAAAAAAAAAAAGTTAACAAGACAAGTTGTACTATCAAACCTGAATAAAAGATATTTGCCTGTGATCACAATGATGATATTAGTCAATACTATGAATCTGGCACAACATTAGGCCCTTTATATGCAATATAATTATTAATTTTGAAAAAATCATATGCAATAGATAGCCCAGTTTTCCAGATGAGTAAACATATAAAATAATTAGTCCAAGATTACAAATCTATAAAAGCCCAAATTAGGGATCACTACATTGAGCATGTCTCATCGTAGAGCCTGAATTTCATTGTGCAGCCAAATGCTGTCAGACAAGATCTTTGACCATATGCTTTCTTCAAAAGAAATATTCTCTTTTAAGCTGTTACACTATATCAATCCTATGAGTAATTACTCTTTTTTTCATCTAAAAAGGATATATTTCTCTCTATATATGCCAATGGATGCTTATAAATGCTTTTAATGGTGATAGAATAATAAACATAACATAAAAGGTCTTATCAGTAATTTTATTGTTCACTTATTCATTCATCAATATTTATTGAGCACCTACACATGTATCAGGTACCACTCTTGATGCCTATTACGTCAGACACTCCATGCATAATAGAAATGTGAATTCAGAATAACTTTAAGTTTCCTTGCCCTTGTCACGGATAACAGGAAACAAAAGTAAGACTACTTTTTCTATCATCTCTCTTTTCCCTCTGATCTTTTTATAATGTGTGCCATAGATATCACCAGGGCTTAAATGATTTGGAAAGCAAATAAAGAGACAAGCACATGGGAATTTGTTTTTTAATTGACTATACCAATGTATCTTTTAAAAGAATGTAATAGTAAAGTAATTCAAAGTTTTGGAATACAATATAGGGGGACTCACATTCAGATATAAGAGATTTGACTTGTAGGTCAAACTGGACAAATATATGCAATGCTTCAAAAATTTATTCACTGTGATTTTTGAGAACAAAGACTTACCCTTGGAGGCAAAGGTAAAAACAAAATTAAAAAATTGTCAAAAGGTATTTAGACTCAGGAAACTATCTCTTGCTGATCAGATTCATTCCAGTTTCTTTTTCAATGCAAAATAATCAATTTAACCTACCATAAGTCCTTTGGTTAAACATGTAACAGAAATGAATAGATATCCATGGCCAAAGCATGAAATATATGAAATTGTAATCACATATGGTTGTCTGGTGGATGTTTGCAAGTAAAAGAAGGAAGTTCTGTGAGTATGACTGGGAGATACAGTTCCCACCCTTGCCTCAGTTGCTGCTCTCTTTCTTCACTCACCTTTACAGAAACATTCTGAAATAGGTACCTTTCTCCACTTCAGTTAGGCTTTGCCTCTTGTAGTAGGCTGCAAGACAGCCACCCAGCGATATCAAGTGGAACTATAAGTTATCTTTCAATGATAATAGGTCTTTACAGATGGGATTAAATTAAGGATCTTGACCTGGGAGATTATTTTGGATTATCTGTGGGGGTTAGGGGGAAACCTTAATCCAATCACATTTCCTTATTAGAGGGAGGTAGATGAGATTTGATACACACAAGAAAAGAAGAGCAGTGTGAAAATAAAGGTACAGATTGAAGTTGAGTGGCCACCAACAAATGCATGGCAGCCACAATAAACTGGAAGAGGCAGGTTAGAGGCCCTGGAGGGACTATGGCCTGCCAACACCATTACCTCAGCCTAGTGAAACCCCAGTATTGAACTTTTGGCCTTAGAACCGTGAAAGCATACATTTCTGCTATTTCAAGCTACCTATTTTGTGGTAATTTATTAGGATAGCCATAGGAAACAAATACAGCTCTATTCCAAAATAAAAATCTGCTGTAGTCAAATTCACAAGTGAACTAGCAGCTAAATCCAACATACTCAAGGCTGCGCTATCTGACGTGGTTGATCATTCCCTCTCTTTCATCCTTTAGTTGGTGTGATGGTCAGTTTTATGTGTCAGCTAGGATATAGTCCCAGTTATCCAATAAAATGCTGATCTCAGTGTTTTTGTGAAAATGTCATTAGAGCCTATAAATAATTGACATTAAAAGAGAGACTTTATCCAAGATCATGTGGATAAGTCTGATTCAATCAGTGGAACAGCCTTAATATCAAAACTGAGAATTTCTGAAGAAGAAAAATGAGAAGGATGAAGAAGAAGGTGAGGGGTGCGGAAGGAGGAGGAGGAAGAGGAGGAAGAGGAAGAAGAGGAGGAAGAAGAAGAGGAGGAGGAGGAGGAAGAGGAGGAGGAGGAGGAGGAGGAGGAGGAGATGTAATTCCACTTGTGGACTGTATCTTTCACTTGTCCCCAAGAGTTCCAGCCTGCCATTCTTGATAGCCTGCCCTGTAGATTTCAGATTTGCCTAATCAGCCTCCACAATCTGATAAGCCAATTCTACGCATAAATATCTTAATATGTATTTACTACTGGTTTTGTTTCTCTGGTTGAATCCCGATTGATAGATTTGGCATTGAGGATATCACACTTTCCTGGCTTTACATTATTTGAACAGCTGTTTCTTTTCAGTCTCCTGTGCTCTTTCCTCTTCATATTTCTTACCTCTTAATGTTGGAAAATCCAGGACTCCACATTTTTCTCGATTTCACTCACTCCATGATTTATTTTAAATATTCCCCATGTGCTGATCCCTTTGAATTTATTTTTAATCTCCAGCCTGGATCCCTTCCCTAAACTTTCATTTTATTCACCCAATTGCATACATATCCACCTTAGGCTTTTACTAGGCATTTTAACATAAGATTTAACATCTTTAGATTTCTGTCTAAATCTGGATTTCTTATCTTCTTCAGTCCTCCCTTTCTTAGTGAAGGACACCTATCCTTCCTGTTCTCAGGCCAGGATCTTGAAACCATACTTCACTTCTCCCTTTATTTCATACCCTATCAGATAAATTAACAAATAAAAGGAACTTTATTTTTGAAAGTTGTCACAAATAGGGTCACTTGTCACTTTCTCCTTCCCTGTTCCAAAGTAAGAACTAGGCGTGGCAGCTCATGCCTGTAATCCCAGCACTTAGAGAGGCTGAGGTGGGCGGATCACCTCGGGTCAGGAGTTCGATACCAGCCTGGCCAACATGGCAAAACTCTGTCTGTACTAAAAATACAAAAAATTACCTGGGCATGGTGGCACGTGCCTGTAATCCCAGCTACTCGGGAGGCTGAGGCAGGAGAATCATTTGAACCTGAGAGGTGGAGGTTATAGTGAGCCGAGATTGTACCACTGCACTCCAGCCTGGGCAACAGAGTGAGACTCTGTCACAAACAAACAAACAGAATCAAAAAACAAAGTGCTATAATATTTTACTTATTGCATTAAATTCCTAAATGTTTTTCTTCTGTCCTTGCTGCCATGTGTGCGTACACACACACACCCTCTCTCTCTCTCTCACATACACACACAAATGCATCATTTATTCTCCATAGGCTAGTTAGCAATCCTTGTAAAGCATGAATCAAATTACAACATTCTTCTGCTCCAAACCATCTGGAAGCTTCTTGATTTAGTGTAAAAGTGAAAGTTCCTTCAATGACTAGCCTGATACGGATCACCTCCACTGCTGATTTCAACTCCTGCCACTCTTTTTCTGCCTCCCTGAGACCCAACCACACTGGTCTTTTGGTTTTTTTTTGTGGAGCAACAAGGAAAATGCAAGGATCTAGAATTTATTGATCCCTCCTCTGCTCACTTCACCCATGCCCTAATCCCACATAGCTTGTTCCTTTACTTTTATCTCAGTCATATGCTCTAGTATCACCTCATCAACAATGCCATCCATGTTAATTCTAGTCAAAATTATAATGACTTTCCCTTCATCGATTCACTATCCATTGATCCATTGTCCCTGCTTTACTTCCCCCTACAACATGATCACTGTCTGTGATCAGTACATGATATGTTATGTGTTCATTTAGTTCCTGTCTCCCACCATTAGAATGTAAGTTCCTTAATGCGAAGCACTTTATACTCACTGCCATATCATTTGGGGTCCAGTACAGTGCCTGGCACAGAGTAGGCATGCAATAAATAGTACATGAATGAACAGATGACTGAGTGAGCTTTGGCTTATGATTGGGTGGATCCATAAACCAATATGAACAAATAAAAGAACATTTAATAACACAGCCAAAAACACCTTGCGAGGCTCAGCCTTGTTTTATCTTATTTTTGTAGTGTTGCTTATTGGGTTGATTTCCCACAAATTATTGCAGCAACAACTACTTTGTAAGCCATTTTTTTCCCAATAATCTGTCTTTCGGGATATCTGATGACCTATTAGATCTCTTTTTAGTCTGCTTGATATTAAAGGTCTAAGGATGGAGGAGGATAGAAAAAGAGAGGTCTTAGAACAACACTGTAACACTATGTTTCAGTTAGATATTCAAGACAAAAGAATTCACTTATTTTGCCTTGAATTCACTTAGTTTTGTCTTTACCATTTTTATAATTAAGTTACTTAAACTTCTCTTATTCCATAAAGTTTATTTTTACTTATTAATATAGAACGTGCCTCGATTAGACTCAACAGTCTATAACTGTATGGGAGTGGATGTAGAGCACTGCCTAGTCACATAAACACTCCTGTGTTTCATTGGTGGAGAACACCAGCACAGCAGTGACTTAGTGAGCCCAGTGTTAATTGAATGAGTATTTCACCTCATAGATTTTTTTCTGACTTGGAGGCACAATAATGTAACTGTATTAAAAGAACATGCCGTGTGCCTGGGGAGGATGGGTGGTTAAGAGTACTCTAAGGCTTTTTACTGATTGTACTCAGGGGTGTAGCAGGACTGATTTGCTTCACATGGATGAATAGTTTGACACCTTGTTGCTTAAAAATTGCTTATGTTTAAATTGCTTATGTTTAGCTGTGGAGTACACTCCACAGCTAAAGCGCTATGCAGATGCCACATTACTGAATAGCATATGGACATCTCCAGGGCTGTTAAAAATGATCACACCAACCGTCTGTTTTTACTGGGGCTTACTGTATTTATACAGTTCTAAGAGAGAAGATTATGCCTTCCAATGTAGCTCAGGGGACCTATATTAAGGAGGAAAGGAAGCAGAGAAAGCACTTGTGAACTTGCAAGACAAACTTTATGTTTCAGTAATGGTCTCTTTCTTAACAATGTGGCAGTTTTAAATCTCAGAAAGACCGAAATAATTTTAAGATAAAAACCACTATTTTTAAAATTTGTAACTTAAATCTTGAAAACTTCTCACTGTGTACAGTTTGGTGGCAAGAATGCAGTGACTGGCATTTTTTGTTTGGACACCAAAACTCATTTAGCTGCTGGCACAAATTTATATGAGTTCAAAAATTGTCCCCAACTTTGTTGTAACTTCACAGTTCTACTTGGGAAAGAAAAGGGTCTAAAACAATAGCTGTGGTTTTCCCCAATAACAGAAGGAAGACTTTACCTTCTGTCAACCCTTATCTGTATCTTTTTCTATTACCATACCTCTCAATTTCCCCTGGTATTTAAATGGTCCACGGTGTCAAGCAGCACGCTGAGTACATAGTACACCCTCAGTAGAGCATAGATGATGTGCAAGACACAGGGCTGAGGATGGTAGGCAAGACAGTACCCCAGCCCCTTATATTTATGCCAGAAGATATGGGGAGAAGGACCGCAGCTATTCCTCTAGAGACTTTTACTACAGCCAACACCAGATGAATTGTACAACATAAGTTTCGTTCAAATTTGTCCTCTGAGTATGTAAAATCACAAGTCCTTAATCGTCAAAAGCAAAAACCATTTCTGAGCAGCATCTTGTGGAATGAGTGACTTATCACCATCATATCACACGGTGCTCTCTTGGCCCCATTTCAACCATCTTATGAATAACAAAAAAACTTTGCATAATAAATAATAAGTTGTATTATTGAAAAGCGCTATTAAAGTAGATTTGAAGTGCTCTCATCGCAAAAATGATAACTATGTGTGGTAATGCATATGCTAATTAACTTGACGCAGCCATTCCATAATGTATATATATTTCAAAACATGTTTACATAATAAATATATACAATTTTTGTCAATAAAAAAAGAAAAAAGAAAACACACGTGCACACACATACACAGATTTACAAGGTCATCTTGATGCAGGGTATGTTGAAGAGAGGATGTACAAAATCTATGAGGTTGTCACACTAACAAAATAAGTATATATTTGGATTTACATGCCTCTCAGTTTTAACCTATTTAAAGCATCTGGAAAGCCAAATGATCTTTATCAGTGTTAAAAAGCCCACTAGGAGTTTATCTTAGTTGCCACACAATTATGTATTTTTTAATTAAGTCACTTTTGGAACCCAGTTTTGGAAAATCGTAATTGGATTAATATATAGTGTTTACTATGTGTCTGACACTGATGACCACTGAATTCTAACAAAACCAAGTAGAAAGCCCTATTGTTTTCCTCATATTATGAATTACAGAGTTTACTAATACTTTAAGTAACTTGCCCAAACTAAACTAAGTTCTTATTACATAGCAAAATCAAAATTGCCACCTTGTCCCTTGACCCTAAAGCCTATCCTCTGACCTGAAGCTTTTTGATATAAGATCAAATAGAGAATGAGAAAGATGAAATGATGCAATGCCCTAGAGGTTGTAGCTACATATATATAAAATATTTTAAATGGTACTTGTACGCTTTTGAGCCCTTTGATGGCAAGATATAAATGAAGCATCTTAGCCTGCGTCCAGAAGATACAGAATTGCAAAACACAGAATATTATTTGAAAATGTTACTGTGGACAAAAAACGACTAAGAGAGTAGAGGACAAGTTTTATTGACTACTCATTTTGGTTGAGTTTCTCTAAAATGATTATATTTAATTTATCAGTATAAACATCTTTATATTGATAAAGTTCGCCTTTATTCTTTATCCACGTTAATACTATAGCAAATATATATGTGGACACATGTTTATTTTGAAGACACTCTCAAAAATTGCAACTATCATGATACTAGAAATACCAAATAAGACAGACTTCCTGATGTCTTCCTTCTGAGTCCTGGAGCTAATACTCGTTCCAGGTAAACATCATTGATTTCTCTAGAGCACTACAGTGCATCAGGCAGGCTCAGAATCATAGCAGGGGGAGAACAGAAATCATTACTAATATATGTTCAACTTTTAACTTAGAGTGCCCTGAGTGTGAATACTTGGTATTAGAAAACATAGCCAGACGTGAGAATTAGCAAAAATCAGCTGAGTCTGAACTTTGGGTTTTTTTGTATAATAATCCATTTCCTACTCTCAGAACCTACTCACACTTAGCCCTTCTAGTCATTGTTGCTGATGTAGAATGATATTGGGAGGGCAGGCTTTTACTAATGGAAAGGCAATTAATTGCTGTGGTTAGGTGTATCAACTCTAGAAGAATACTACCTGGGCTCAAATCCCATCTCTACTGCTTAAGCCTTTGAGCAAGTTGCTTTACCTCCCTGTGCCCCATTTTCTCTCTCAGTGCCCCACTTTACACCTTCTCCACATTTCGTCATAAGGATTAGGTGAGTCAATGCATGTAAAGCACAGAAAATTGTGCCTGGCATATACTATGCCTTAGATGAGTGCCAGTGTTATTGTATTATTATTGATATTACCTCTCCTGAATACAGAACAAAGGTAATGTTCAAGGTAATGGTTTTCAAACTGTTTTATCCCTTTAGTAACTCATGAAATTAGTTTAATTGTTCTTGAGTTGAATATACTAATGTCAAAGGGAATAAGTTACGTCATAATTCAATGCATACAGGGTAGGCAAAGGTTTCTTCATGGAACAAATTTGTGTTTTCAGTCATACCTGATAAAGTATTTCTTAATGATAGTCATGGCCAAAAACCCATGAAAAATACTGGTTTAGTATTACCATACAGGAATTATTATGGAGGCCTTATGTCTGTGCAACAGGGAATTTTTAAATTTTTGTTCCAGTTTTAATGTCAAGCATTTAGTTCATTCATCAATTTAATACTTATACCACATTTTCTATGTTCCAAGCACAACACCAGGATGTAGGAAAACAATGACAAGAAAATTTGACATGGCCCTTGCCCTAATAAAATTTACAGTTCAATGGGAAAACATTCTTTATCAAGTAAGTAACACAAACCACTGATTACGAGACATGCTATTCCAGTTTTTTAGAAATATATGGAGACAGGATGATCAGCAGAAATAAAGAAAGGGCAAATTGTATGTAAAAAGAACATAGTCTCACCAAAACTTTGGCATAAAAAAAAAATCTTAAATATGCATAAAAAGCTGGAAACACCTTTCACTGCTCCATAATTACTGATGAAGCTGGGAAGAAGTGCAACTGTGGCTTGTGATGATTTTTTCAGGTTAAATGTCTATTTTAAGTTATCATCTCTACCATCTAATATTCATCAAATTTCCTGTAGTTTATAGGGTCACAGTCAGTAAACCATTTAGTAAACCTTTAGTAAAAACAATTAATATATTTTAAACGTAATATATAAATTTAAGGTAATTTCAACGAAAACAATAGTAGAGATTTACCAGGAACTGCATAGAATCTTACCAAACTGTACATAGAATAATATATTTATAACTATAAGAAAATTATGAAAAAGAAGAGTGATAGCTGTCTTGCTTTACTAAAACAAGCTAAAAAACTATTGTATTCCAAATAACATTGTGTCGCTAAAGAAAAAACGTAGATTAAATACATAAATAGGACAGTTTTTTTAGTATATGTAAGAAAATATTTGACAAAGATGCTAGAAGTTAAATTCAATGGGCAAATATATTTCATTGGTTAAGCATCTGTAAGAGAATTAAAATGGAGCCCTTCTTTTCACACATATAATGAGGGTGTAGATGAATAAAAGTCTTAAATATATATATAAAAAAAATACTTCCAAAAAATTTAAAAGACTAGATGCACAATCTGGGGTTTGGGGAATTCTATCAAAATAACAATGGATACCCAAAGTTATAAAACAAAGCATAGGGGCGGAGCGAGATGGCCGAATAGGAACAGCTGCAGTCTCCAACTCCCAGCGCGAAGGACACAGAAGACCGGTGATTTCTGCATTTTGAACTGAGGTACTGG
>NW_012113475.1:5068197-5072887 GCF_000951035.1 Colobus angolensis palliatus | reverse complement strand
AAATATGTAAAATCTTTTAAAACAGTAAAATAAAATCAATAGAAAAATATTTCTGCAAAAATATTTGTAGTTCAGATGACACTAAAATAATAACTTTCTATATGCAAAGGACCCTTTCAAACTAATAAGAAAAAATCCCAATGGGCAAATAATAACAGATAATTCACAGAAGAACAAATTAAATGGAAAAAATATGACAAGTTGTTCTTGCACAGGTGTAGAAAAAAAGTAAAGTAATGATATTTCTTTACAACTATTAGGCAGGCACATTTATACCAAAATGTATAATATTTTTGCTGACATGTTTGTAGTAATAAAGGTTACTCATATACATTGCTAGTGGAAACATGGTATTACAATCTCTTAGGCATACAATCTGTCAACATCTACTAACACTAAAATTATACACACCTCTGACTGAGCATTTTCATTTTAGAGAATATGTTTCAATTCATTCCAATATGTAAGGACATCATACAGTGACATTTAGTGTGGCATTTTAAAAAAAGAATCAAGGATTACAAACACAGTCACTACCCATCAACAGGGGAATGGGTGAATAGATTGACGTAAATTCATTCCATGACATTATTGTACAATCATTTCAAAGACTGAGTTAGAACTATACCTGATAACTTAGAGTCTTAAAGATATTTTTATGAGGTAATTCTGAGGGAGAAGAGCAAGAAATAAAATAATTGTGTATAAAAAGATATTTGATAAATAATGACCAAAATATTACATATATGTATATCTAGGTGTCTATGTATGTATGTATATGTTGTATTTACATGTACAAGATTTTAGATTAAAATACGAAATTAGTAACACCAAGCTTTCATGTCTTAAGTGGGAAGCCAAGAATAAGAGGTGGGATGCTGATGGGATGAAAAAAGAAAAAAGATAAAAAAAAAAAAGAAAAAAAAAAAAGAAAGAAGTACAACAAAACCACAAACTCCTGGATAAAAACAAGTAATATTTCATCTCATTTATGTAACTTTGTGTGGATGTGTGTTCAAGAGAGAAAGAGAGAATAAATATAAAAATGCAAGCATAGATGACTCTTACTAAAGTGTTAAAGAAATATAACAAAGCCAAAAGTACAAAAAAGAAAAATGAAAAATAAATCACTTGATGTCATCACCTGACATTAAAGATGAAATATGAACATATGTATAAGCAAAGGTTGAAATTTTAATGTCCTCTAGATATCATGAAGTTACTGCTTTTCTAATTTTTCCAAAGAAATCGTTGTTAGAAACCGGAATCTTCTCCTAAAACCCCAGCTCTATCCAAACACGTCTTTCTACCGCAAACACACTCATAAACTAACACTCATAAGCAATCACATGGCATAGAATTGTTCCTACTAAACCAAACATTAGTATCAGTCCTTTAGCTACATTGAGGAACTTGAACATGAAATTTACTTTTAACATACTGTAAAGACATTGTCATTTTTATGAACTACTGGGCAGTTTTGCCAGATTTTAAACCTTTAAGTGATTCAATGGCTTACATAGTATATTCTTTATGAAGACAAAAGGAAACACATTTCTCTCAGTTCCAGGAATAATTGCATCTCTAAGCACTTTAATATACACTGGAAATCATGTACTGTCTGAACTCTGTCTTGGCTGCCAAAAAGAGTGATGGCAAACCATAATCCTAGTTTTATATTTTTCTTATCTTACGGATAAGAGTTTTTTACTCCAATTTTTTTCACTTATTGTTAGTTGTTTTAACATATGAACTTTTTGTGAGACTTTTTAAATATTTCAGGATCAATGTAGGGTTATATGTCCATACCCACAAATAATATATGGCCCAGGAACAAGAAGTGGACTTACCAACACTGACTGAGGCACACAGAAGAAAATAGGCCTTAGCAACACAGACTAAGGGTGACTGCTTAGTCTGGGTCGCTAAGAGGAATTTTAAATCAATATTATAACTTATATTCATTCTATATTTTTATCTAAACAACCTACATATGTACATGTTTTCATTATAGAAACAAATCAATTTTTATTATTTTAAATTATCAAAATAGAAAATCCCTACAGGTACCAATATGTGTGTGTGCCTGGACTGGAGGAAACCTAATTAACTATTATAGAATAGGAAAAGCCAGGCAGCCAGCATCCTTTAAGGAGTTCTCCCTACGGCATCCCGATAAGGTCTGGTTTTGCCACATGCCCTAATGCATTCCAGTAAACTGCTATATGATGTAATAAGTAGCTATTTGTTTGCATTTGCACTGAATCCAGTCTTAAAAAAAAAGACAGGAGAAATATTTAGCCCTATTTTCTTCAACTATCATTTTTTCTTTCAGAAGTTTATTTGATAGTCAGTATGATAATAGAAGCTTAAAAGGTTGATTATGTTCTCATTCAAGCAAAATGACTACTAGTTAATCATCTACCTATGAAGCTTCTTAGCGTCACATTTTCCTGTTTTGTACAAAACACTGCAGGATCATCAACAAACACTTATGATGGGCAAATATATACCACGAATTTATCACTTAAAAAATAGTCTTACTCAATGTTCTAAAAGGTTTCTTATTATATTACAGCCTTATGTCAAAATAAGGCATGTTGTTTCACACTTAACAAAACAAATACTATCTTGTCTTGAAAGAAAATCACAGGGAAAAATTTAGAACACTGAGAAAGATTCAGTCAAGGAATAGGAAATCAACCTAGTATTTCAAGAGAGTGAAACTACTTCTCACGTTAACAAGCCTGCTATTCACACAATATAGGCAAAACGTAAAAATTAAGCATAGAAAACATAATTATTAGAGGGGATTCAGGAAACAAATAAATTTTGGAAGCCCAGTGGCAAAGGTATCTTTAAACCTTCACAAGAATATGTCAGAAATATTAGAAACACAAATTTTTACTCTGATACAACATATCAATGTATGGTTAGCAGCCCAATGCAAACTTATATAAAATGATAGAGTCTCATTTTCAATGTATGCAATAAAAAGGATATAGGTGAGGAAGCCCAGGAAACTCGGAGTTATGAGCAAGCCAATTCTCTTTGGACAGATGGAGCACCTGAGGCAGTTACACTCCATTTCTCCTGCAAGATAGTGGCCATCTAAGGTCAATGATGGATGCAAGGAGGCAAGAGACCACCTGTTCATCACCAACAGCATCATGAATGCCCCAGGAAGTGCATATGAATTCTGATGTCTTGGATCCCAAGCACCAGAAACCCAGCGGACACTTCTGTGAATAGACATGCTCTATTTGGAATTGGCTCAAGTCCACAGTCTAATAATTTTGATTGCACATTATTATTTTGGAACTTTCTTATATTTATATCAATCCAACTGCTGCATCATCTCTACAGTATCTTACTGGAAACAATGATAATACCAAGCTGTCAACGCCTGTATCTCTGTCTCTAATGCAAGAGGCATTAAATGAAGAACAATCTAACATTATTTAAGGATATTACAATAAAATATCACTTGAAAAGATAGCAAAACTATATTTAAAAATTTATTGGCAGAAACACAAATCTTAAAAATAAGTTTTAGGAAATATTGATGCGTGGGGATAATTTATCAGGGTTAGATGGCTCTATTTCTAAGTCATTTAGGTTCAAATATTAGGGAGAGCAAGGTAGAGAAAGGAAGGAAGAATAGTGTCCTCGAATTTATGCCTTCATCCTTTCAACTGTTCACTCAAAGTGCATTATAAGCTTTCATGTTAGTAATACTGACAGATTGGTATCAATCTAACTTGTGTAATGGAGAAATTCCATCTAGATATTGCCTCCAGAATTGGCAATACAGTATCAGACCAATTATCAAGTGAATATAGTGAACATGCTCACTTTAACAAGTGAATTTAGCCTAAGTTAAACAATAAAATATTAACATAGCCATTTGGCTAAAATGCTGATGTCACATGTATATACCTTAGGAAAATATTTTAAAATGTCATTTGAAGCAAGATGAAAAGAAGCAACTCTCCTTTGTTGCTTTGTAAGACTTTGTGGAAGTTTTATCAGCTTAAGGAGATTTTGGGTTGAGACGATGGGGTTTTCTAAATATACAATCATGTCCTCTACAAACAGGGGCAATTTGACTTCCTCTTTTCCTAATTGAATACCATTTATTTCTTTCTCCTGACTGATTGCCCTGTCTAGAACTTCCAACACTATGTTGAATAGGAGGGTCTCAGGATACAAAATCAATGTGCAAAAATCACAAGCATTCTTATACACCAATAAAAGACAGAGAGCCAAATCATGAGTGAACTCCCATCCACAATTACTTCAAAGAAAATAAAATACCTAGGAATCCAACTTACAAGGGAAGTGAAGGACCTCTTCAAGGAGGACTACAAACCACTACTCAATGAAATAACAGAGGACACAAACAAAGGGAAGAACATTCCATGCTCATGGATAGAAAGAATCAACAATGTGAAAATGGCCAATACTGCCCAAGATAATTTATAGATTCAATGCCATCTCCATTAAGCTACCAATGACTTTCTTCACAGAATTGGAAAAACTAAAGTTCATATGGAACCAAAAAGAGCCTGTATTGCCAAGACAATCCTAAGCCAAAAGAACAAGGCTGGAGGCATCACGCTACCTAACTTCAAACTATACTACAAGGCTACAGTAACCAAAACAGCACGGTACTGGTACCAAAACAGAG